>NW_027597835.1:0-64089 GCF_964194155.1 Cetorhinus maximus | reverse complement strand
CCAGCAGGTTCACTCTCCCAGCACATTCACAGTCCCAGCAGGTTCACTCTCCCAGCAAATTCACAGTCCCAGCAGGTTCACTCTCCCAGCACATTCACAGTCCCAGCAGGTTCACTCTCCCAGCAAATTCACAGTCCCAGCAGGTTCACTCTCCCAGCAATTCACAGTCCCAGCAGGTTCACTCTCCCAGCAAATTCACAGTCCCAGCAGGTTCACTCTCCCAGCACATTCACAGTCCCAGCAGGTTCACTCTCCCAGCAAATTCACAGTCCCAGCAGGTTCACTCTCCCAGCAAATTCACAGTCCCAGCAGGTTCACTCTCCCAGCAAATTCACAGTCCCAGCAGGTTCACTCTCCCAGCAAATTCACAGTCCCAGCAGGTTCACTCTCCCAGCAAATTCACAGTCCCAGCAGGTTCACTCTCCCAGCAAATTCACAGTCCCAGCAGGTTCACTCTCCCAGCAAATTCACAGTCCCAGCAGGTTCACTCTCCCAGCAAATTCACAGTCCCAGCAGGTTCACTCTCCCAGCAAATTCACAGTCCCAGCAGGTTCACTCTCCCAGCACATTCACAGTCCCAGCAGGTTCACTCTCCCAGCAAATTCACAGTCCCAGCAGGTTCACTCTCCCAGCAAATTCACAGTCCCAGCAGGTTCACTCTCCCAGCAAATTCACAGTCCCAGCAGGTTCACTCTCCCAGCACATTCACAGTCCCAGCAGGTTCACTCTCCCAGCACATTCACAGTCCCAGCAGGTTCACTCTCCCAGCAAATTCACAGTCCCAGCAGGTTCACTCTCCCAGCAAATTCACAGTCCCAGCAGGTTCACTCTCCCAGCACATTCACAGTCCCAGCAGGTTCACTCTCCCAGCACATTCACAGTCCCAGCAGGTTCACTCTCCCAGCACATTCACAGTCCCAGCAGGTTCACCTCTCCCAGCACATTCACAGTCCCAGCAGGTTCACTCTCCCATCACAGTCCCAGCAGGTTCACTCTCCCAGCACATTCACAGTCCCAGCAGGTTCACTCTCCCAGCACATTCACAGTCCCAGCAGGTTCACTCTCCCAGCACATTCACAGTCCCAGCAGGTTCACTCTCCCAGCACATTCACAGTCCCAGCAGGTTCACTCTCCCAGCACATTCACAGTCCCAGCAGATTCACTCTCCCAGCACATTCACAGTCCCAGCAGGTTCACTCTCCCAGCACATTCACAGTCCCAGCAGGTTCACTCTCCCAGCACATTCACAGTCCCAGCAGGTTCACCCTCCCAGCACATTCACAGTCCCAGCAGATTCACTCTCCCAGCACATTCACAGTCCCAGCAGGTTCACCCTCCCAGCACATTCACAGTCCCAGCAGGTTCACTCTCCCAGCACATTCACAGTCCCAGCAGGTTCACTCTCCCAGCACATTCACAGTCCCAGCAGGTTCACTCTCCCAGCACATTCACAGTCCCAGCAGGTTCACTCTCCCAGCACATTCACAGTCCCAGCAGGTTCACTCTCCCAGCACATTCACAGTCCCAGCAGGTTCACCCTCCCAGCAAATTCACAGTCCCAGCAGGTTCACTCTCCCAGCAAATTCACAGTCCCAGCAGGTTCACTCTCCCAGCACATTCACAGTCCCAGCAGGTTCACTCTCCCAGCACATTCACAGTCCCAGCAGGTTCACTCTCCCAGCAAATTCACAGTCCCAGCAGGTTCACTCTCCCAGCAAATTCACAGTCCCAGCAGGTTCACTCTCCCAGCACATTCACAGTCCCAGCAGGTTCACTCTCCCAGCAAATTCACAGTCCCAGCAGGTTCACTCTCCCAGCAAATTCACAGTCCCAGCAGGTTCACTCTCCCAGCAAATTCACAGTCCCAGCAGGTTCACTCTCCCAGCAAATTCACAGTCCCAGCAGGTTCACCCTCCCAGCAAATTCACAGTCCCAGCAGGTTCACTCTCCCAGCAAATTCACAGTCCCAGCAGGTTCACTCTCCCAGCAAATTCACAGTCCCAGCAGGTTCACTCTCCCAGCACATTCACAGTCCCAGCAGGTTCACTCTCCCAGCAAATTCACAGTCCCAGCAGGTTCACTCTCCCAGCACATTCACAGTCCCAGCAGGTTCACTCTCCCAGCAAATTCACAGTCCCAGCAGGTTCACTCTCCCAGCAAATTCACAGTCCCAGCAGGTTCACTCTCCCAGCAAATTCACAGTCCCAGCAGGTTCACTCTCCCAGCAAATTCACAGTCACAGCAGGTTCACTCTCCCAGCAAATTCACAGTCCCAGCAGGTTCACTCTCCCAGCAAATTCACAGTCCCAGCAGGTTCACTCTCCCAGCACATTCACAGTCCCAGCAGGTTCACTCTCCCAGCACATTCACAGTCCCAGCAGGTTCACTCTCCCAGCAAATTCACAGTCCCAGCAGGTTCACTCTCCCAGCAAATTCACAGTCCCAGCAGGTTCACTCTCCCAGCAAATTCACAGTCCCAGCAGGTTCACTCTCCCAGCAAATTCACAGTCCCAGCAGGTTCACTCTCCCAGCACATTCACAGTCCCAGCAGGTTCACTCTCCCAGCAAATTCACAGTCCCAGCAGGTTCACTCTCCCAGCAAATTCACAGTCCCAGCAGGTTCACTCTCCCAGCAAATTCACAGTCCCAGCAGGTTCACTCTCCCAGCAAATTCACAGTCCCAGCAGGTTCACTCTCCCAGCAAATTCACAGTCCCAGCAGGTTCACTCTCCCAGCAAATTCACAGTCCCAGCAGGTTCACTCTCCCAGCAAATTCACAGTCCCAGCAGGTTCATTCTCCCAGCACATTCACAGTCCCAGCAGGTTCACTCTCCCAGCAAATTCACAGTCCCAGCAGGTTCACTCTCCCAGCACATTCACAGTCCCAGCAGGTTCACTCTCCCAGCAAATTCACAGTCCCAGCAGGTTCACTCTCCCAGCACATTCACAGTCCCAGCAGGTTCACTCTCCCAGCAAATTCACAGTCCCAGCAGGTTCACTCTCCCAGCACATTCACAGTCCCAGCAGGTTCACTCTCCCAGCACATTCACAGTCCCAGCAGGTTCACTCTCCCAGCACATTCACAGTCCCAGCAGGTTCACTCTCCCAGCAAATTCACAGTCCCAGCAGGTTCACTCTCCCAGCACATTCACAGTCCCAGCAGGTTCACTCTCCCAGCACATTCACAGTCCCAGCAGGTTCACTCTCCCAGCACATTCACAGTCCCAGCAGGTTCACCCTCCCAGCAAATTCACAGTCCCAGCAGGTTCACTCTCCCAGCAAATTCACAGTCCCAGCAGGTTCACTCTCCCAGCACATTCACAGTCCCAGCAGGTTCACTCTCCCAGCACATTCACAGTCCCAGCAGGTTCACTCTCCCAGCAAATTCACAGTCCCAGCAGGTTCACTCTCCCAGCAAATTCACAGTCCCAGCAGGTTCACTCTCCCAGCACATTCACAGTCCCAGCAGGTTCACTCTCCCAGCAAATTCACAGTCCCAGCAGGTTCACTCTCCCAGCAAATTCACAGTCCCAGCAGGTTCACTCTCCCAGCAAATTCACAGTCCCAGCAGGTTCACCCTCCCAGCAAATTCACAGTCCCAGCAGGTTCACTCTCCCAGCAAATTCACAGTCCCAGCAGGTTCACTCTCCCAGCACATTCACAGTCCCAGCAGGTTCACTCTCCCAGCACATTCACAGTCCCAGCAGGTTCACTCTCCCAGCAAATTCACAGTCCCAGCAGGTTCACTCTCCCAGCAAATTCACAGTCCCAGCAGGTTCACTCTCCCAGCACATTCACAGTCCCAGCAGGTTCACTCTCCCAGCACATTCACAGTCCCAGCAGGTTCACTCTCCCAGCAAATTCACAGTCCCAGCAGGTTCACTCTCCCAGCAAATTCACAGTCCCAGCAGGTTCACTCTCCCAGCAAATTCACAGTCCCAGCAGGTTCACCCTCCAAGCACATTCACAGTCCCAGCAGGTTCACTCTCCCAGCACATTCACAGTCCCAGCAGGTTCACTCTCCCAGCAAATTCACAGTCCCAGCAGGTTCACTCTCCCGGCAAATTCACAGTCCCAGCAGGTTCACTCTCCCAGCACATTCACAGTCCCAGCAGGTTCACTCTCCCAGCAAATTCACAGTCCCAGCAGGTTCACTCTCCCAGCAAATTCACAGTCCCAGCAGGTTCACTCTCCCAGCAAATTCACAGTCCCAGCAGGTTCACTCTCCCAGCAAATTCACAGTCCCAGCAGGTTCACTCTCCCAGCAAATTCACAGTCCCAGCAGGTTCACTCTCCCAGCACATTCACAGTCCCAGCAGGTTCACTCTCCCAGCAAATTCACAGTCCCAGCAGGTTCACTCTCCCAGCAAATTCACAGTCCCAGCAGGTTCACTTCCCAGCAGGTTCACTCTCCCAGCAAATTCACAGTCCCAGCAGGTTCACTCTCCCAGCAAATTCACAGTCCCAGCAGGTTCACTCTCCCAGCAAATTCACAGTCCCAGCAGGTTCACTCTCCCAGCAAATTCACAGTCCCAGCAGGTTCACTCTCCCAGCAAATTCACAGTCCCAGCAGGTTCACTCTCCCAGCACATTCACAGTCCCAGCAGGTTCACTCTCCCAGCAAATTCACAGTCCCAGCAGGTTCACTCTCCCAGCAAATTCACAGTCCCAGCAGGTTCACTCTCCCAGCAAATTCACAGTCCCAGCAGGTTCACTCTCCCAGCAAATTCACAGTCCCAGCAGGTTCACTCTCCCAGCAAATTCACAGTCCCAGCAGGTTCACTCTCCCAGCAAATTCACAGTCCCAGCAGGTTCACTCTCCCAGCAAATTCACAGTCCCAGCAGGTTCACTCTCCCAGCAAATTCACAGTCCCAGCAGGTTCACTCTCCCAGCAAATTCACAGTCCCAGCAGGTTCACTCTCCCAGCAAATTCACAGTCCCAGCAGGTTCACTCTCCCAGCAAATTCACAGTCCCAGCAGGTTCACTCTCCCAGCACATTCACAGTCCCAGCAGGTTCCCTCTCCCAGCACATTCACAGTCCCAGCAGGTTCACTCTCCCAGCAAATTCACAGTCCCAGCAGGTTCACTCTCCCAGCACATTCACAGTCCCAGCAGGTTCCCTCTCCCAGCACGTTCACATTCCCAGCAGGTTCCCTCTCCCAGCACATTCAAAGTCCCAGCAGGTTCACTCTCCCAGCACATTCACGGTCCCAGCAGTCACTCTCCAGTTCACTCTCCCAGCAAATTCACAGTCCCAGCAGGTTCACTCTCCCAGCAAATTCACAGTCCCAGCAGGTACACTCTCCCAGCAAATTCACAGTCCCAGCAGGTTCACTCTCCCAGCACATTCACAGTCCCAGCAGGTTCCCTCTCCCAGCACATTCACAGTCCCAGCAAGTTCACTCTCCCAGCAAATTCACAGTCCCAGCCGGTTCACTCTCCCAGCACATTCACAGTCCCAGCAGGTTCCCTCTCCCAGCACATTCACAGTCCCAGCAAGTTCCCTCTCCCAGCACATTCAAAGTCCCAGCAGGTTCACTCTCCCAGCACATTCACAGTCCCAGCAGGTTCACTCTCCCAGCACATTCACAGTCCCAGCAGGTTCACCCTCCCAGCACATTCACAGTCCCAGCAGGTTCCCTTTCCCATCACATTCACAGTCCCAGCAGGTTCCCTCTCCCAGCACATTCACAGTCCCAGCAGGTTCCCTCTCCCAGCACATTCACAGTCCCAGCAGGCTCACACTCCCAGCACATTCACAGTCCCAGCAGGTTCACTCTCCCAGCACATTCACAGTCCCAGCAGGTTCACTCTCCCAGCACATTCACAGTCCCAGCAGGTTCACTCTCCCAGCACTTTCACAGTCCCAGCAGGTTCACTCTCCCAGCACATTCACAGTCCCAGCAGGTTCACTCTCCCAGCACATTCACAGTCCCAGCAGGTTCACTCTCCCAGCACATTCACAGTCCCAGCAGGTTCACCCTCCCAGCACATTCACAGTCCCAGCAGCTTCACCTCCCAGCACATTCACAGTCCCAGCAGCTTCACTCTCCCAGCACATTCACAGTCCCAGCAGGTTCACTCTCCCAGCACATTCACAGTCCCAGCAGGTTCACTCTCCCAGCACATTCACAGTCCCAACAGGTTCAGTCTCCCAGCACATTCACAGTCCCAGCAGGTTCACTCTCCCAGCACATTCACAGTCCCAGCAGCTTCACTCTCCCAGCACATTCACAGTCCCAGCAGGTACCCTCTCCCAGCACATTCACAGTCCCAGCAGGTTCCCTCTCCTAGCACATTCAAAGTCCCAGCAGGTTCACTCTCCCAGCACATTCACAGTACCAGCTGGTTCCCTCTCCCAGCACATTCACAGTCCCAGCAGGTTCACTCTCCCAGCACATTCACAGTCCCAGCTGGTTCCCTCTCCCAGCACATTCACAGTCCCAGCAGGTTCACTCTCCCAGCACATTCACAGTCCCAGCAGGTTCACTCTCCCAGCACATTCACAGTCCCAGCAGGATCACCCTCCCAGCACATTCACAGTCCCAGCAGGTTCCCTCTCCCATCACATTCACAGTCCCAGCAGGTTCCCTCTCCCAGCACATTCACAGTGCCAGCAGGTTCCATCTCCCTGCACATTCACAGTCCCAGCAGGCTCACACTCCCAGCACATTCACAGTCCCAGCAGGTTCACTCTCCCAGCACATTCACAGTCCCAGCAGGTTCACTCTCCCAGCACATTCACAGTCCCAGCAGGTTCACTCTCCCAGCACTTTCACAGTCCCAGCAGGTTCACTCTCCCAGCACATTCACAGTCCCAGCAGGTTCACTCTCCCAGCACATTCACAGTCCCAGCAGGTTCACTCTCCCAGCACATTCACAGTCCCAGCAGGTTCACCCACCCAGCACATTCACAGTCCCAGCAGCTTCACCCTCCCAGCACATTCACAGTCCCAGCAGGTTCACTCTCCCAGCACAATCACAGTCCCAGCAGGTTCACCCTCCCAGCACATTCACAGTCCCAGCAGGTTCACTCTCCCAGCACATTCACAGTCCCAGCAGCTTCACTCTCCCAGCACATTCACAGACCCAGCAGGTTCACTCTCCCAGCACATTCACAGTCCCAGCAGGTTCACTCTCCCAGCACATTCACAGTCCCAACAGGTTCAGCCTCCCAGCACATTCACAGTCCCAGCAGGTTCACTCTCCCAGCACATTCACAGTCCCAGCAGCTTCACTCTCCCAGCACATTCACAGTCCCAGCAGGTTCACTCTCCCAGCACATTCACAGTCCCAGCAGGTTCACCTTCCCAGCACATTCACAGCCCCAGCAGCTTCAACCTCCCAGCACATTCACAGTCCCAGCAGGTTCACTCTCCCAGCATATTTACAGTCCCAGCAGGTTCACTCTCCCAGCACATTCACAGTCCCAGCAGGTTCACTCTTCCAGCACATTCACAGTCCCAGCAGGTTCACTCTCCCAGCACATTCACAGTCCCAGCAGGTTCACTCTCCCAGCACATTCACAGTCCCAGCAGGTTCACTCTCCCAGCACATTCACAGGCCCAGCAGCTTCACCCTCCCAGCACATTCACAGTCCCAGCAGTTTCACTCTCCCAGCACAATCACAGTCCAAGCAGGTTCACTCTCCCAGCACATTCACAGTCCCAGCAGGTTCACTCTCCCAGCACATTCACAGTCCCACCAAGTTCACTCTCCCAGCATATTCACAGTCCCAGCAGGTTCACCCTCCCAGCACATTCACAGTCCCAGCAGGTTCACTCTCCCATCACATTCACAGTCCCAGCAGGTTCACTCTCCCAGCACATTCACAGTCCCAGCAGCTTCACCCTTCCAGCACATTCACAGTCCCAGCAGCTTCAATCTCCCAGCACAATCACAGTCCAAGCAGGTTCACTCTCCCAGCACATTCACAGTCCCAGCAGGTTCACTCTCCCAGCACATTCACAGTCCCACCAAGTTCACTCTCCCAGCATATTCACAGTCCCAGCAGGTTCACCCTCCCAGCACATTCACAGTCCCAGCAGGTTCACTCTTCCAGCACATTCACAGTCCCAGCAGGTTCCCTCTCCCAGCACATTAACAGTCCCAGCAGGTTCAGTCTCCCAGCACATTCACAGTCCCAGCAGCTTCACTCTCCCAGCACATTCAGAGTCCCAGCAGGTTCCCTCTCCCAGCACATTCACAGTCCCAGCAGTTTGACTCTCCCAGCACATTCACAGTCCCAGCAGGTTCACTCTACCAGCACATTCACAGTCCCAGCAGGTTCACTCTCCCAGCACATTCACAGTCCCAGCAGGTTCACTCTCCCAGCACATTCACAGTCCCAGCAGGTTCACCCTCCCAGCACATTCACAGTCCCAGCAGGTTCACTCGCCCAGCACATTCACAGTCGCAACAGGTGCACTCTCCCAGCACATTCACAGTCCCAGCAGGTTCACTCTCCCAGCACATTCACAGTCCCAGCAGGTTCACTCTCCCAGCACATTCACAGTCCCAGCAGCTTCACTCTCCCAGCACATTCACAGTCCCAGCAGGTTCACTCTCCCAGCACATTCACAGTCCCAGCAGGTTCACCCTCCCACCACATTCACAGCCCCAGCAGCTTCAACCTCCCAGCACATTCACAGTCCCAGCAGGTTAACTCTCCCAGCAAATTCACAGTCCCAGCAGGTTCACTCTCCCAGCACATTCACAATCCCAGCAGGTTCACTCTCACAGCACATTCACAGTCCCAGCAGGTTCACTCTCCCAGCACATTCACAGTCCCAGCAGGTTCACTCTCCTAGCACATTCACAGTCCTAACAGGTTCACTCTCCCAGCACATTCACAGCCCCAGCAGCTTCAACCTCCCAGCACATTCACAGTCCCAGCAGGTTAACTCTCCCAGAACATTCACAGTCCCAGCAGGTTAACTCTCCCAGCACATTCACAGACCCAGCAGGTTCACTCTCCCAGCACATTCACAGTCCCAGCAGGTTCACTCTTCCAGCACATTCACAGTCCCAGCAGGTTCACTCTCCCAGCACATTCACAGTCCCAGCAGGTTCACTCTCCCAGCACATTCACAGTCCCAGCAGGTTCACTCTCCCAGCACATTCACAGTCCCAGCAGCTTCACCCTCCCAGCACATTCACAGTCCCAGCAGTTTCACTCTCCCAGCACAATCACAGTCCAAGCAGGTTCACTCTCCCAGCACATTCACAGTCCCAGCAGGTTCACTCTCCCAGCACATTCACAGTCCCACCAAGTTCACTCTCCCAGCATATTCACAGTCCCAGCAGGTTCACCCTCCCAGCACATTCACAGTCCCAGCAGGTTCACTCTCCCAGCACATTCACAGTCCCAGCAGGTTCACTCTCCCAGCACATTCACAGTCCCAGCAGCTTCACCCTCCCAGCACATTCACAGTCCCAGCAGTTTCACTCTCCCAGCACAATCACAGTCCAAGCAGGTTCACTCTCCCAGCACATTCACAGTCCCAGCAGGTTCACTCTCCCAGCACATTCACAGTCCCACCAAGTTCACTCTCCCAGCATATTCACAGTCCCAGCAGGTTCACCCTCCCAGCACATTCACAGTCCCAGCAGTTTCACTCTTCCAGCACATTCACAGTCCCAGCAGGTTCCCTCTCCCAGCACATTCACAGTCCCAGCAGGTTCACTCTCCCAGCACATTCACAGTCCCAGCAGCTTCACTCTCCCAGCACATTCAGAGTCCCAGCAGGTTCCCTCTCCCAGCACATTCACAGTCCTAGCAGTTTGACTCTCCCAGCACATTCACAGTCCCAGCAGGTTCACTCTACCAGCACATTCACAGTCCCAGCAGGTTCACTCTCCCAGCACATTCACAGTCCCAGCAGGTTCACTCTCCCAGCACATTCACAGTCCCAGCAGGTTCACCCTCCCAGCACATTCACAGTCCCAGCAGGTTCACTCGCCCAGCACATTCACAGTCGCAACAGGTGCACTCTCCCAGCACATTCACAGTCCCAGCAGGTTCACTCTCCCAGCACATTCACAGTCCCAGCAGGTTCACTCTCCCAGCACATTCACAGTCCCAGCAGGTTCACTCTCCCAGCACATTCACAGTCCCAGCAGGTTCACTCTCCCAGCACATTCACAGTCCCAGCAGGTTCACCCTCCCACCACATTCACAGCCCCAGCAGCTTCAACCTCCCAGCACATTCACAGTCCCAGCAGGTTAACTCTCCCAGCAAATTCACAGTCCCAGCAGGGTCACTCTCCCAGCACATTCACAATCCCAGCAGGTTCACTCTCACAGCACATTCACAGTCCCAGCAGGTTCACTCTCCCAGCACATTCACAGTCCCAGCAGGTTCACTCTCCTAGCACATTCACAGTCCTAACAGGTTCACTCTCCCAGCACATTCACAGCCCCAGCAGCTTCAACCTCCCAGCACATTCACAGTCCCAGCAGGTTAACTCTCCCAGAACATTCACAGTCCCAGCAGGTTAACTCTCCCAGCACATTCACAGACCCAGCAGGTTCACTCTCCCAGCACATTCACAGTCCCAGCAGGTTCACTCTTCCAGCACATTCACAGTCCCAGCAGGTTCACTCTCCCAGCACATTCACAGTCCCAGCAGGTTCACTCTCCCAGCACATTCACAGTCCCAGCAGGTTCACTCTCCCAGCACATTCACAGTCCCAGCAGCTTCACCCTCCCAGCACATTCACAGTCCCAGCAGTTTCACTCTCCCAGCACAATCACAGTCCAAGCAGGTTCACTCTCCCAGCACATTCACAGTCCCAGCAGGTTCACTCTCCCAGCACATTCACAGTCCCACCAAGTTCACTCTCCCAGCATATTCACAGTCCCAGCAGGTTCACCCTCCCAGCACATTCACAGTCCCAGCAGGTTCACTCTCCCAGCACATTCACAGTCCCAGCAGGTTCACTCTCCCAGCACATTCACAGTCCCAGCAGCTTCACCCTCCCAGCACATTCACAGTCCCAGCAGTTTCACTCTCCCAGCACAATCACAGTCCAAGCAGGTTCACTCTCCCAGCACATTCACAGTCCCAGCAGGTTCACTCTCCCAGCACATTCACAGTCCCACCAAGTTCACTCTCCCAGCATATTCACAGTCCCAGCAGGTTCACCCTCCCAGCACATTCACAGTCCCAGCAGTTTCACTCTTCCAGCACATTCACAGTCCCAGCAGGTTCCCTCTCCCAGCACATTCACAGTCCCAGCAGGTTCACTCTCCCAGCACATTCACAGTCCCAGCAGCTTCACTCTCCCAGCACATTCAGAGTCCCAGCAGGTTCCCTCTCCCAGCACATTCACAGTCCCAGCAGTTTGACTCTCCCAGCACATTCACAGTCCCAGCAGGTTCACTCTACCAGCACATTCGCAGTCCCAGCAGGTTCACTCTCCCAGCACATTCACAGTCCCAGCACGTTCACTCTCCCAGCATATTCACAGTCCCAGCAGGTTCACCCTCCCAGCACATTCACAGTCCCAGCAGGTTCACTCGCCCAGCACATTCACAGTCTCAACAGGTGCACTCTCCCAGCACATTCACAGTCCCAGCAGGTTCACTCTCCCAGCACATTCACAGTCCCAGCAGGTTCACTCTCCCAGCACATTCACAGTCCCAGCAGGTTCACTCTCCCAGCACATTCACAGTCCCAGCAGGTTCACTCTCCCAGCACATTCACAGTCCCAGCAGGTTCACCCTCCCACCACATTCACAGCCCCAGCAGCTTCAACCTCCCAGCACATTCACAGTCCCAGCAGGTTAACTCTCCCAGCACATTCACAGTCCCAGCAGGTTCACTCTCCCAGCACATTCACAATCCCAGCAGGTTCACTCTCACAGCACATTCACAGTCCCAGCAGGTTCACTCTCCCAGCACATTCACAGTCCCAGCAGGTTCACTCTCCTAGCACATTCACAGTCCTAACAGGTTCACTCTCCCAGCACATTCACAGCCCCAGCAGCTTCAACCTCCCAGCACATTCACAGTCCCAGCAGGTTAACTCTCCCAGCACATTCACAGTCCCAGCAGGTTAACTCTCCCAGCACATTCACAGACCCAGCAGGTTCACTCTCCCAGCACATTCACAGTCCCAGCAGTTTCACTCTCCCAGCACATTCACAGTCCCAGCAGGTTCACTCTCCCAGCACATTCACAGTCCCAGCAGGTTCACTCTCCCAGCACATTCACAGTCCCAGCAGGTTCACTCTCCCAGCACATTCACAGTCCCAGCAGGTTCACTCTCCCAGCACATTCACAGTCCCAGCAGGTTCACCCTCCCAGCACATTCACAGTCCCAGCAGGTTCACTCGCCCAGCACAATCACAGTCCCAGCAGGTGCACTCTCCCAGCACATTCACAGTCCCAGCAGGTTCACTCTCCCAGCACATTCACAGTCCCAGCAGGTTCACTCTCCCAGCACATTCACAGTCCCAGCAGGTTCACACTCCCAGCACATTCACAGTCCCAGAAGGTTGACCCTCCCAGCACATTCACAGTCCCAGCAGGTTCACTCTCCCAGCACATTCACAGTCCCAGCAGGTTCACTCTCCCAGCACATTCATAGTCCCAGCAGGTTCACTCTCCCAGCACATTCACAGTCCCTGCAGCTTCACCCTCCCAGCACATTCACAGTCCCAGCAGGTTCACTCTACCAGCACATTCACAGTCCCAGCAGGTTCACTCTCCCAGCACATTCACAGTCCCAGCAGGTTCACCCTCCCACCACATTCACAGTCCCAGCAGCTTCAACCTCCCAGCACATTCACAGTCCCAGCAGGTTCACTCTCCCAGCACATTCACAGTCCCAGCAGGTTCACTCTCCCAGCACATTCACAGTCCCAGCAGGTTCACTTTCCCAGCACATTCACAGTCCCAGCAGGTTAACTCTCCCAGCACATTCACAGTCCCAGCAGGTTCACTCTCCCAGCACATTCATAGTACCAGCAGGTTCACTCTCCCAGCACATTCACAGTCCCTGCAGCTTCACCCTCCCACCACATTCACAGTCCCAGCACATTCACAGTCCCAGCAGGTTCACTCTCCCAGCACATTCACAGTCCCAGCAGGTTCACTCTCCCAGCATATTCACAGTCCCAGCAGGTTCACCCTCCCAGCACATTCACAGTCCCAGCAGGTTCACTCGCCCAGCACATTCACAGTCTCAACAGGTGCACTCTCCCAGCACATTCACAGTCCCAGCAGGTTCACTCTCCCAGCACATTCACAGTCCCAGCAGGTTCACTCTCCCAGCACATTCACAGTCCCAGCAGGTTCACTCTCCCAGCACATTCACAGTCCCAGCAGGTTCACTCTCCCAGCACATTCACAGTCCCAGCAGGTTCACCCTCCCACCACATTCACAGCCCCAGCAGCTTCAACCTCCCAGCACATTCACAGTCCCAGCAGGTTAACTCTCCCAGCACATTCACAGTCCCAGCAGGTTCACTCTCCCAGCACATTCACAATCCCAGCAGGTTCACTCTCAAAGCACATTCACAGTCCCAGCAGGTTCACTCTCCCAGCACATTCACAGTCCCAGCAGGTTCACTCTCCTAGCACATTCACAGTCCTAACAGGTTCACTCTCCCAGCACATTCACAGCCCCAGCAGCTTCAACCTCACAGCACATTCACAGTCCCAGCAGGTTAACTCTCCCAGCACATTCACAGTCCCAGCAGGTTAACTCTCCCAGCACATTCACAGACCCAGCAGGTTCACTCTCCCAGCACATTCACAGTCCCAGCAGTTTCACTCTCCCAGCACATTCACAGTCCCAGCAGGTTCACTCTCCCAGCACATTCACAGTCCCAGCAGTTTCACTCTCCCAGCACATTCACAGTCCCAGCAGGTTAACTCTGCCAGCACATTCACAGTACCAGCAGCTTCACTCTCCCAGCACATTCACAGTCCCAGCAGGTTCAATCTCCCAGCACATTCACAGTCCCAGCAGGTTCACTCTCCCAGCACATTCACAGTCCCAGCAGGTTCCCTCTCCCAGCACATTCACAGTCCCAGCAGGTTCCCTCTCCCAGCACATTCACAGTCCCAGCAGGTTCACTTTCCCAGCACATTCACAGTCCCAGCAGCTTCACTCTCCCTGCACAATCACAGTCCCAGCAGGTTCCCTCTCCCATCACATTCACATTCCAAGCAGGTTGACTCTCCCAGCACATTCACAGTCCCAGCAGGTTCCCTCTCCCAGCGCATTCAAAGTCCCAGCAGGTTCACTCTCCCAGCGCATTCACAGTCCCAGCAGGTTCACTCTCCCAGCGCATTCACAGTCCCAGCAGGTTCACTCTCCCAGCGCATTCACAGTCCCAGCAGGTTCACTCTCCCAGCGCATTCACAGTCCCAGCAGGTTCACTCTCCCAGCGGATTCACAGTCCGAGCAGGTTCCCTCTCCCAGCGCATTCACAGTCCCAGCAGGTTGACTCTCCCAGCGCATTCACAGTCCCAGCAGGTTCACTCTCCCAGCACATTCACAGTCCCAGCAGTTTCACTCTCCCAGCACATTCACAGTCCCAGCAGTTTCACTCTCCCAGCACATTCACAGTCCCAGCAGGTCCACTCTCCCAGCACATTCACAGTCCCAGCAGGTTCACTCTCCCAGCACATTCACAGTCCCAGCAGGGTCACTCTCCCAGCACATTCACAGTCCCAGCAGGTTCACCCTCCCAGCACATTCACAGTCCCAGCAGGTACACTCGCCCAGCATATTCACAGTCCCGGCAGGTTCACTCTCCCAGCACATTCACAGTCCCGGCAGGTTCACTCTCCCAGCACATTCACAGTCCCGGCAGGTTCACCCTCCCAGCAGATTCACAGTCCCGGCAGGTTCACCCTCCCAGCACATTCACAGTCCCGGCAGGTTCACCCTCCCAGCACATTCACAATCCCAGCAGGTTCACCCTCCCAGCACATTCACAGTCCCAGCAGGTTCACTCTCCCAGCACATTCACAGTCCCAGCAGGTTCACTCTCCCAGCACATTCACAGTCCCAGCAGGTTCACTCTCCCAGCACATTCACAGTCCCATCAGGATCACTCTCCCAGCAGATTCACAGTCCCAGCAGCTTCACCCTCCCAGCACATTAACAGACCCAGCAGATTCACTCTCCCAGCACATTTACAGTCCCAGCAGCTTCACCCTCCCAGCACATTCACAGTCCCAGCAGGTACACTCTCCCAGCACATTCACAGTCCCAGCTGCTTCACCCTCCCAGCACATTGACAGTCCCAGCAGGTTCACTCTCCCAGCACATTCACAGTCCCAGCAGGTTCCCTCTCGCAGCACATTCACAGTCCCAGCAGGTTCCCTCACCCAGCACATTCACAGTCCCAGCAGGTTCAATCTCCCAGCACATTCACAGTCCCAGCAGGTTCACTCTCCCAGCACATTCACAATCCCAGCAGGTGCACTCTCCCAGCACATTCACAGTCCCAGCAGGTTCACTCTCCCAGCACATTCACAGTCCCAGCAGGTTCACTCTCCCAGCGCATTCACAGTCCCAGCAGGTTCACTCTCCCAGCGGATTCACAGTCCCAGCAGGTTCACTCCCCCAGCGCATTCACAGTCCCAGCAGGTTCACTCTCCCAGCGCATTCACAGTCCCAGCAGGTTCACTCTCCCAGCACATTCACAGTCCCAGCAGGTTCATTCTCCCAGCCCATTCACAGTCCCAGCAGGTTCACTCTACCAGCACATTCACAGTCCCAGCAGGTTCACTCTCCCAGCACATTCACAGACCCAGCAAGTTCAATCTCCCAGCACATTCACAGTCCCAGCAGGTTGACTCTCCCAGCACATTCACAGTCCCAGCAGGTTCACCCTCCCAGCACATTCACAGTACCAGCAGGTTCAATCTCCCAGCACATTCACAGTCCCAGCAGGTTCACTCTGCCAGCACATTCACAGTCCCTGCAGGTTCACAATCCCAGCACATTCACAGTCCCAGCAGGTTCACTCTCCCAGCACATTCACAGTCCCAGCAGCTTCACCCTCCCAGCACATTCACAGTCCCAGCAGGTTCACTCTCCCAGCACTTCACAGTCCCAGCAGGTTCACTCTACCAGCACATTCATAGTCCCAGCAGGTTCACTCTCCCAGAACATTCACAGTCCCAGCAGCTTCACCCTCCCAGCACATTCACAGTCCCGGCAGGTTCACTCTCCCAGCACATTCACAGTCCCAGCAGGTTCACTCTCCCAGCACATTCACAGTCCCAGCAGGTTTTCTCTCCCAGCACATTCACAGTCCCAGCAGGTTCACTCTCCCAGCACATTCACAGTCCCAGCAGCTTCCCTCTCCCAGCACATTCACAGTCCCAGCAGGTTCCCTCTCCCAGCACATTGACAGTCCCAGCTGGTTCACCCTCCCAGCACATTCACAGTCCCAGCAGGTTCACTCTCCCAGCACATTCACGGTCCCAGCAGGTTCACTCTCCCAGCACATTCACAGTCCCAGCAGGTTCACTCTACCAGTATATTCACAGTCCCAGCAGGTACACTCTCCCAGCACTTTCACAGTCCCAGCAGCTTCACTCTCCCAGCACATTCACAGTCCCAGCAGGTTCACCCTCCCAGCACATTCACAGTCCCAGTACATTCACAGTCCCAGCAGGTTCACCCTCCCAGCACATTCACAGTCCCAGCAGGTTCACTCTCCCACCACATTCACAGTCCCAGCAGGTTGACTCTGCCAGCACATTCACAGTCCCAGCAGGTTCACACTCCCAGCACATTCACAGTCCCAGCAGGTTCACCCTCCCAGCACATTCACAGTCCCAGCAGGTTCACTCTCCCAGCACATTCACAGTCCCAGCAGGTTCACTCTCCTAGCACATTCACAGTCCCAGCAGGTTCACTCTCCCAGCACATTCACAGTCCTAGCAGATTCACCCTCCCAGCACATTCACAGTCCCAGCTGGTTCACTCTCCCAGCACATTCACAGTCCCAGCAGGTTCACTCTCCCAGCACATTCACAGTCCCAGCAGGTTCATTCTCCCAGCACATTCACAGTCCCAGCAGGTTCACTCTCCCAGCACATTCACAGTCCCAACAGGTTCACTCTCCCAGCACATTCACAGTCCCAGCAGGTTCACTCTCCCAGCACATTCACAGTCCCAGCAGGTTCACCCTCCCAGCACATTAACAGTCCCAGCAGGTTCACTCTCCCAGCACATTCACAGTCCCAGCAGGTTCACTCTCCCAGCACATTCAAAGTCACAGCAGCTTTACTCTCCCAGCACATTCACAGTCCCAGCAGGTTCACCCTCCCAGCACATTCACAGTCCCAGCAGGTTCACTCTCCCAGCACATTCACAGTCCCAGAAGGTTCACTCTCCCAGCACATTCACAGTTCCAACAGGTTCACTCTCCCACCACATTCACAGTCCGATCAGGTTCACTCTCCCAGCACATTCACAGTCCCAGCAGCTTCAACCTCCCAGCACATTCACAGTCCCAGCAGGTTCACTCTCCCAGCACATTCACAGTCCCATCAGGTTCACTGTCCCAGCACATTCACAGTCCCAGCAGCTTCACCCTCCCAGCACATTCTCAGTCCCAGCAGGTTCACTCTCCCAGCACATTCACAGTCCCAGCAGGTTCACTCTCCCAGCACATTCACAGTCCCAGCAGCTTCACCCTCCCAGCACATTCACAGTCCCAGCAGGTTCACTCTCCCAGCACATTCACAATCCAAGCAGCTTCACTCTCCCAGCACATTCACAGTCCCAGCAGCTTCACCCTCCCAGCACATTCACAGTTCCAGCAGGTTCACTCTCCCAGCACATTCACAGTCCCAGCAGCTTCACTCTCCCAGCGAATTCACAGTCCCAGCAGGTTCCCTCTTCCAGCACATTCACAGTACCAGCAGGTTCTCTCTCCCAGCACATTCACAGTCCCAGCAGGTTCACCCTCCCAGCACATTCACAGTCCCAGCAGCTTCACTCTCCCAGCACATTCACAGTCCCAGCAGGTTAACTCTCCCAGCACATTCACAGTCCCAGCAGGTTCACTCTCCCAGCACATTCACAGTCCCAGCAGGTTCAATCTCCCAGCACATTCACAGTCCCAGCAGGTTCACTCTCCCAGCACATTCACAGTCCCAGCAGGTTATCTCTCCCAGCACATTCACAGTCCCAGCAGGTTCCCTCTCCCAGCACATTCACAGTCCCAGCAGGTTCACTTTCCCAGCACATTCACAGTCCCTGCAGCTTCACTCTGCCTGCACAATCACAGTCCCAGCAGGTTCCCTCTCCCATCACATTCACAGTCCAAGCAGGTTGACTCTCCCAGCACATTCACAGTCCCAGCAGGTTACCTCTCCCAGCGCATTCACAGTCCCAGCAGGTTCACTCTCCCAGCGCATTCACAGTCCCAGCAGGTTCACTCTCCCAGCACATTCACAGTCCCAGCAGGTTCACTCTCCCAGCACATTCACAGTCCCATCAGGTTCACTGTCCCAGCACATTCACAGTCCCAGCAGGTAAACTCTCCCAGCACATTCACAGTCCCAGCAGGTTCACTCTCCCAGCACATTCACAGTCCCAGCAGGTTCACTCTCCCAGCACATTCACAGTCCCAGCAGCTTCACCCTCCCAGCACATTCACAGTCCCAGCAGGTTCACTCTCCCAGCACATTCACAGTCCAAGCAGCTTCACTCTCCCAGCACATTCACAGTCCCAGGAGCTTCACCCTCCCAGCACATTCACAGTTCCAGCAGGTTCACTCTCCCAGCACATTCACAGTCCCAGCAGCTTCACTCTCCCAGCGAATTCACAGTCCCAGCAGGTTCCCTCTTCCAGCACATTCACAGTACCAGCAGGTTCTCTCTCCCAGCACATTCACAGTCCCAGCAGGTTCACCCTCCCAGCACATTCACAGTCCCTTCAGCTTCACTCTCCCAGCACATTCACAGTCCCAGCAGGTTAACTCTCCCAGCACATTCACAGTCCCAGCAGGTTCACTCTCCCAGCACATTCACAGTCCCAGCAGGTTCAATCTCCCAGCACATTCACAGTCCCAGCAGGTTCACTCTCCCAGCACATTCACAGTCCCAGCAGGTTCCCTCTCCCAGCACATTCACAGTCCCAGCAGGTTCCCTCTCCCAGCACATTCACAGTCCCAGCAGGTTCACTTTCCCAGCACATTCACAGTCCCAGCAGCTTCACTCTCCCTGCACAATCACAGTCCCAGCAGGTTCCCTCTCCCATCACATTCACAGTCCAAGCAGGTTGACTCTCCCAGCACATTCACAGTCCCAGCAGGTTCCCTCTCCCAGCGCATTCACAGTCCCAGCAGGTTCACTCTCCCAGCGCATTCACAGTCCCAGCAGGTTCACTCTACCAGCGCATTCACAGTCCCAGCAGGTTCACTCTCCCAGCACATTCACAGTCCCAGCAGGTTCACTCTCCCAGCACATTCACAGTCCCAGCAGGTTCACGCTCCCAGCACATTCACAGTCCCAGCAGGTTCACTCTCCCAGCACATTCACAGTCCCAGCAGGTTCACACTCCCAGCACATTCACAGTCCCAGCAGGTGCACTCTCCCAGCACATTCACAGTCGCAGCAGGTTCACTCTCCCAACACATTCACAGTCCCAGCAGGTTCCCTCTCCCAGCACAATTACAGTCCCAGCAGGTACACCCTCCCACCACATTCACAGCCCCAGCAGCTTCAACCTCCCAGCACATTCACAGTCCCAGCAGGTTAACTCTCCCAGCACATTCACAGTCCCAGCAGGTTAACTCTCCCAGCACATTCACAGTCCCAGCAGGTTCACTCTCCCAGCACATTCACAGTCCCAGCAGGTTCACTCTCCCAGCACATTCACAGTTCCAGCAGGTTCACTCTCCTAGCACATTCACAGTCCTAGAAGGTTCACTCTCCCAGCACATTCACAGCCCCAGCAGCTTCAACATCCCAGCACATTCACAGTCCCTTCAGGTTAACTCTCCCAGCACATTCACAGTCCCAGCAGGTTCACTCTCCCAGCACATTCACAGTCCCAGCAGGTTCACTCTCCCAGCACATTCACAGTCCCAGCAGTTTCACTCTCCCAGCACATTCACAGTCCCAGCAGGTTCACTCTCCCAGCACATTCACAGTCCCAGCAGGTTCACTCTCCCAGCACATTCACAATCCCAGCAGGTTCACTCTCCCAGCACATTCACAGTCCCAGCAGGTTCACCCTCCCAGCACATTCACAGTCCCAGCAGGTTCACTCGCCCAGCACAATCACAGTCACAGCAGGTGCACTCTCCCAGCACATTCACAGTCCCAGCAGGTTCACTCTCCCAGCACATTCACAGTCCCAGCAGGTTCACCCTCCCACCACATTCACAGTCACAGCAGCTTCAACCTCCCAGCACATTCACAGTCCCAGCAGGTTCACTCTCCCAGCACATTCACAGTCCCAGAAGGTTCACTCTCCCAGCACATTCACAGTCCCAGCAGGTTCCCTCTCCCAGCACATTCACAGTCCCAGCAGGTTCACAATCCCAGCACATTCACAGTCCCAGCAGGTTCACTCTCCCAGCACATTCATAGTACCAGCAGGTTCACTCTCCCAGCACATTCACAGTCCCTGCAGCTTCACACTCCCACCACATTCACAGTCCCAGCAGGTTCACTCTCCCAGCACATTCACAGTCCCAACAGGTTCACTCTCCCAGCACATTCACAGTCCCAGCAGGTTCACCCTCCCACCACATTCACAGTCCCAGCAGCTTCAACCTCCCAGCACATTCACAGTCCCAGCAGGTTCACTCTCCAAGCACATTCACAGTCCCAGCAGGTTCACTCTCCCAGCACATTCACAGTCCCAGCAGGTTCACTCTCCCAGCACATTTACAGTCCCAGCAGGTTCACTCTCCCAGCACATTCACAGTCCCAGCAGGTTCACTCTCCCAGCACATTCACAGTCCCAGCAGGTTCACTCTCCCAGCACATTCACAGTCCCAGCAGGTTCATTCTTCCAGCACATTCACAGTCCCAGCAGGTTCACTCTCCCAGCACATCCACAGTCCCAGCAGGTTCACTCTCCCAGCACATTCACAGTCCCAACAGGTTCACTCTCCCAGCACATTCACAGTCCCAGCAGGTTCACTCTCCCGGCACATTCACAGTCCCAGCAGTTTCACTCTCCCAGCACATTCACAGTCCCAGCAGGTTCACTCTCCCAGCACATTCACAGTCCCAGCAGGTTCACTCTCCCAGCACATTCACAGTCCCAGCAGGTTCACTCTCCCAGCACATTCACAGTCCCAGCAGGTTCACCCTCCCTGCACATTCACAGTCCCAGCAGGTTCACTCGCCCAGCACATTCACAGTCGCAGCAGGTGCACTCTCCCAGCACATTCACAGTCCCAGCAGGTTCACTCTCCCAGCAAATTCATAGTCCCAGCAGTTTCACTCTCCCAGCACATTCACAGTCCCTGCAGCTTCTCCCTCCCAGCACATTCACAGTCCCAGCAGCTTCACTCACCCAGCACATTCACAGGCCTAGCAGCTTCACCCTCCCAGCACATTCACAGTCCAAGCAGGTTCACTCTCCCAGCACATTCACAGTCCCAGCAGGATCACTCTCCCAGCACATTCACATTCCCAGCAGGTTCACTCTCCCAGCACATTCACAGTTCCAGCAGGTTCACTCTCCCAGCACATTCACAGTTCAAGCAGATTCACCCTCCCAGCACATTCACAGTCCCAGCAGGTTCACTCTCCCAGCACATTCACAGTCCCAGCAGGTTCACTCTCCCAGCACATTCACAGTCCCAGCAGGTTCACCCTCCCAGCACATTCACAGTCCCAGCAGGATCACTCACCCAGCACATTCACAGTCCCAGCAGGTTCACTCCCCCAGCACATTCACAGTCCCAGCAGGTTCACCATCCCAGCACATTCACAGTCCCAGCAGGTTCAACCACCCAGCACATTCACAGACCCAACAGGTTCACTCTCCCAGCACATTCACAGTCCCAGCAGGTTCACCCTCCCACCACATTCACAGTCCCAGCAGCTTCAACCTCCCAGCACATTCACAGTCCCAGCAGGTTCACTCTCCAAGCACATTCACAGTCCCAGCAGGTTCACTCTCCCAGCACATTCACAGTCCCAGCAGGTTCACTCTCCCAGCACATTTACAGTCCCAACAGGTTCACTCTCCCAGCACATTCACAGTCCCAGCAGGTTCACTCTCCCAGCACATTCACAGTCCCAGCAGGTTCACTCTCCCAGCACATTCACAGTCCCAGCAGGTTCATTCTTCCAGCACATTCACAGTCCCAGCAGGTTCACTCTCCCAGCACATCCACAGTCCCAGCAGGTTCACTCTCCCAGCACATTCACAGTCCCAACAGGTTCACTCTCCCAGCACATTCACAGTCCCAGCAGGTTCACTCTCCCGGCACATTCACAGTCCCAGCAGTTTCACTCTCCCAGCACATTCACAGTCCCAGCAGGTTCACTCTCCCAGCACATTCACAGTCCCAGCAGGTTCACTCTCCCAGCACATTCACAGTCCCAGCAGGTTCACTCTCCCAGCACATTCACAGTCCCAGCAGGTTCACCCTCCCTGCACATTCACAGTCCCAGCAGGTTCACTCGCCCAGCACATTCACAGTCGCAGCAGGTGCACTCTCCCAGCACATTCACAGTCCCAGCAGGTTCACT
This sequence comes from Cetorhinus maximus, assembly GCF_964194155.1. Classification (NCBI taxonomy): domain Eukaryota; kingdom Metazoa; phylum Chordata; class Chondrichthyes; order Lamniformes; family Cetorhinidae; genus Cetorhinus; species Cetorhinus maximus. The sequence goes on along the minus strand of NW_027597835.1, from coordinate 41,379 downwards.
CTCCCAGCAAATTCATAGTCCCAGCAGTTTCACTCTCCCAGCACATTCACAGTCCCTGCAGCTTCTCCCTCCCAGCACATTCACAGTCCCAGCAGCTTCACTCACCCAGCACATTCACAGTCCTAGCAGGTTCACCCTCCCAGCACATTCACAGTCCAAGCAGCTTCACTCTCCCAGCACATTCACAGTCCCAGCAGGATCACTCTCCCAGCACATTCACATTCCCAGCGGGTTCACTCTCCCAGCACATTCACAGTTCCAGCAGGTTCACTCTCCCAGCACATTCACAGTTCAAGCAGATTCACCCTCCCAGCACATTCACAGTCCCAGCAGGTTCACTCTCCCAGCACATTCACAGTCCCAGCAGGTTCACTCTCCCAGCACATTCACAGTCCCAGCAGGTTCACCCTCCCAGCACATTCACAGTCCCAGCAGGATCACTCACCCAGCACATTCACAGTCCCAGCAGGTTCACTCCCCCAGCACATTCACAGTCCCAGCAGGTTCACCATCCCAGCACATTCACAGTCCCAGCAGGTTCAACCTCCCAGCACATTCACAGTCCCAGCAGGTTCACTCTCCCAGCACATTCACAGTCCCAGCAGGTGCACCCTCCCAGCTCATTCATAGTCCCAGCAGGTTCAACCTCCCACCACATTCACAGTCCCAGCAGGTTCACTCTCCCAGCACATTCACAGTCCCAGCAGGTTCACTCTCCCAGCACATTCACAGTCCTAGCAGGTTCAATCTCCCAGCACATTCACAGTCCCAGCAGGTTCACTCTCCCAGCACATTCACAGTCCCAGCAGGTTCACTCTCCCAGCACATTCACAGTCCCAGCAGGTTCACTCTCCCAGCACATTCACAGTCCCATCAGCTTCACTCTCCCAGCACATTCACAGTCCCAGCAGGTTCACCCTCCCAGCACATTCACAGTCCCAGCAGGTTCAGTCTCCCAGCACATTCACAGCCCCAGCAGGTTCACTCTCCCAGCACATTCACAGTCCCAGCAGATTCACCCTCCCAGCACATTCACAGTCCCAGCAGGTTCACTCTCCCAGCACATTCACAGTCCCAGCAGCTTCACCCTCCCAGCACATTCACAGTCCCAGCAGGTTTTCTCTCCCAGCACATTCACAGTTCCAGCAGGTTCACGCTCCCAGCACATTCACAGTCCCAGCAGGTTCCCTCTCCCAGCACATTCACAGTCCCAGCAGGTTCACTCTCCCAGCACATTCACAGTCCCAGCAGCTTCACTCTCCCAGCACATTCAGAGTCCAAGCAGGTTCACTCTCCCAGCACATTCACAGTTCAAGCAGATTCACCCTCCCAGCACATTCACAGTCCCAGCAGGTTCACTCTCCCAGCACATTCACTGTCCCAGCAGGTTCACTCTCCCAGCACATTCACAGCCCCAGCAGGTTCACCCTCCCAGCACATTCACAGTCCCAGCAGGATCACTCACCCAGCACATTCACAGTCCCAGCAGGTTCACTCCCCCAGCACATTCACAGTCCCAGCAGGTTCACCATCCCAGCACATTCACAGTCCCAGCAGGTTCAACCTCCCAGCACATTCACAGTCCCAGCAGGTTCACTCTCCCAGCACATTCACAGTCCCAGCAGGTTCACTCTCCCAGCACATTGACAGTCCCAGCAGGTTCACTCTCCCAGCACAGTCAAAGTCCCAGCAGTTTCACTCTCCCAGCACATTCACAGTCGCAGCAGGTTCACTCTCCCAGCACATTCACAGTCCCAGCAGGTTCACTCTCCCAGCGCATTCACAGTCCCAGCAGGTTCACTCTCCCAGCGCATTCACAGTCCCAGCAGGTTCGCTCCCCCAGCGCATTCACAGTCAAAGCAGGTTCACTCTCCCAGCGCATTCACAGTCCCAGCAGGTTCACTCTCCCAGCACATTCACAGTCCCAGCAGGTTCACTCTCCCAGCCCATTCACAGTCCCAGCAGGTTCAACCTACCAGCACATTCACAGTCCCAGCAGGTTCACTCTCCCAGCACATTCACAGTCCCAGCAGGTTCAATCTCCCAGCACATTGACAGTCCCAGCAGGTTAACTCTCCCAGCACATTCACAGTCCCAGCAGGTTCACCCTCCCAGCACATTCACAGTCCCAGCATGTTCAATCTCCCAGCACATTCACAGTCCCAGCAGGTTCACTCTCCCAGCACATTCACAGTCCCTGCAGGTTCACAATCCCAGCACATTCACAGTCCCAGCAGGTTCACTCTCCCAGCACATTCACAGTCCCAGCAGCTTCACCCTCCCAGCACATTCACAGTCCCAGCAGGTTCACTCTCCCAGCACTTCACAGTCCCAGCAGGTTCACTCTCCCAGCACATTCACAGTCCCAGCAGGTTCACTCTCCCTGCACATTCACAGTCCCAGCAGCTTCACCCTCCCAGCACATTCACAGTCCTGGCAGGTTCACTCTCCCAGCACATTCACAGTCCCAGCAGGTTCACTCTCCCAGCACATTCACAGTCCCAGCAGGTTTTCTCTCCCAGCACATACACAGCCCCAGCAGGTTCACTCTCCCAGCACATTCACAGTCCGAGCAGGTTCCCTCTCCCAGCATATTCACAGTCCCAGCAGGTTCCCTCTCCCAGCACATTCACAGTCCCAGCAGGTTCACCCTCCCAGCACATTCACAGTCCCAGCAGGTTCACTCTCCCAGCACATTCACAGTCCTAGCAGCTTCACCCTCCCAGCACATTCACAGTCCCAGCAGGTTCACTCTCCCAGCACATTCAGAGTCCCAGCAGGTTCACTCTCCCAGCACATTCACAGTCCCAGCAGGTTCATTCTCCCAGCACATTCACAGTCCCAGCAGGTTCACTCTCCCAGCACATTCACAGTCCCAACAGGTTCACTCTACCAGCACATTCTCAGTCCCAGCAGGTTCACTCTCCCAGCACATTCACAGTCCCAGAAGGATCACCCTCCCAGCACATTAACAGTCCCAGCAGCTTCACTCTCCCAGCACATTCACAGTCCCAGCAGCTTCACTCTCCCAGCACATTCACAGTCCCAGCAGGTTCACTCTCCCAGCACATTCACAGTCCCAGCAGGTTCACTCTCCAAGCACATTCACAGTCCCAGCAGGTTCACTCTCCCAGCACATTCAAAGTCACAGAAGCTTTACTCTCCCAGCACATTCACAGTCCAAGCAGGTTCACCCTCCCAGCACATTCACAGTCCCAGCAGGTTCACTCTCCCAGCACATTCACAGTCCCAGAAGGTTCACTCTCCCAGCACATTCACAGTTACAGCAGGTTCACTCTCCCACCACATTCACGGTCCGATCAGGTTCACGCTCCCAGCACATTCACAGTCCCAGCAGCTTCAACCTCCCAGCACATTCACAGTCCCAGCAGGTTCACTCTCCCAGCGCATTCACAGTCCCAGCAGGTTCACTCTCCCAGCACATTCACAGTCCCAGCAGGTTCACTCTCCCAGAACATTCACAGTCCCAGCAGGTTCACTCTCCCATCACATTCACAGTCCCAGCAGGTTCACTCTCCCAGCACATTCACAGTCCCAGCAGGTTCACACTCCCAGCACATTCACAGTCCCAGCAGGTGCACTCTCCCAGCACATTCACAGTCGCAGCAGGTTCACTCTCCCAACACATTCACAGTCCCAGCAGGTTCCCTCTTCCAGCACAATTACAGTCCCAGCAGGTTCACCCTCCCACCACATTCACAGCCCCAGCGGCTTCAACCTCCCAGCACATTCACAGTCCCAGCAGGTTAACTCTCCCAGCACATTCACAGTCCCAGCAGGTTCACTCTCCCAGCACATTCACAGTCCCAGCAGGTTCACTCTCCCAGCACATTCACAGTCCCAGCAGGTTCACTCTCCCAGCACATTCACAGTTCCAGCAGGTTCACTCTCCTAGCACATTCACAGTCCTAGCAGGTTCACTCTCCCAGCACATTCACAGCCCCAGCAGCTTCAACATCCCAGCACATTCACAGTCCCTTCAGGTTAACTCTCCCAGCACATTCACAGTCCCAGCAGGTTCACTCTCCCAGCACATTCACAGTCCCAGCAGGTTCACTCTCCCAGCGCATTCACAGTCCCAGCAGGTTCACTCTCCCAGCGCATTCACAGTCCCAGCAGGTTCACTCCCCCAGCGCATTCACAGTCCCAGCAGGTTCACTCTCCCAGCGCATTCACAGTCCCAGCAGGTTCACTCTCCCAGCACATTCACAGTCCCAGCAGGTTCACTCTCCCAGCCCATTCACAGTCCCAGCAGGTTCAACCTACCAGCACATTCACAGTCCCAGCAGGTTCACTCTCCCAGCACATTCACAGTCCCAGCAGGTTCAATCTCCCAGCACATTGACAGTCCCAGCAGGTTAACTCTCCCAGCACATTCACAGTCCCAGCAGGTTCACCCTCCCAGCACATTCACAGTCCCAGCATGTTCAATCTCCCAGCACATTCACAGTCCCAGCAGTTTCACTCTCCCAGCACATTCACAGTCCCTGCAGGTTCACTCTCCCAGCACATTCACAGTCCCAGCAGGTTCAATCTCCCAGCACATTCACAGTCCCAGCAGGTTCACTCTCCCAGCACATTCACAGTCCCAGCAGGTTCACTCTCCCAGCACATTCACAGTCCCAGCAGGTTCACTCTCCCAGCACATTCACAGTCCCATCAGCTTCACTCTCCCAGCACATTCACAGTCCCAGCAGGTTCACCCTCCCAGCACATTCACAGTCCCAGCAGGTTCAGTCTCCCAGCACATTCACAGCCCCAGCAGGTTCACTCTCCCAGCACATTCACAGTCCCAGCAGATTCACCCTCCCAGCACATTCACAGTCCCAGCAGGTTCACTCTCCCAGCACATTCACAGTCCCAGCAGCTTCACCCTCCCAGCACATTCACAGTCCCAGCAGGTTTTCTCTCCCAGCACATTCACAGTTCCAGCAGGTTCACGCTCCCAGCACATTCACAGTCCCAGCAGTTCCCTCTCCCAGCACATTCACAGTCCCAGCAGGTTCACTCTCCCAGCACATTCACAGTCCCAGCAGCTTCACTCTCCCAGCACATTCAGAGTCCAAGCAGGTTCACTCTCCCAGCACATTCACAGTTCAAGCAGATTCACCCTCCCAGCACATTCACAGTCCCAGCAGGTTCACTCTCCCAGCACATTCACAGTCCCAGCAGGTTCACTCTCCCAGCACATTCACAGCCCCAGCAGGTTCACCCTCCCAGCACATTCACAGTCCCAGCAGGATCACTCACCCAGCACATTCACAGTCCCAGCAGGTTCACTCCCCCAGCACATTCACAGTCCCAGCAGGTTCACCATCCCAGCACATTCACAGTCCCAGCAGGTTCAACCTCCCAGCACATTCACAGTCCCAGCAGGTTCACTCTCCCAGCACATTCACAGTCCCAGCAGGTTCACTCTCCCAGCACATTCACAGTCCCTTCAGGTTCAATCTCCCAGCACATTCACAGTCCCAGCAGCTTCACCCTCCCAGCACATTCACAGACCCAGCAGGTTCACTCTCCCAGCACATTCACAGTCCCAGCAGGTTCACTCTCCCAGCACATTCACAGTCCCAGCAGCTTCACCCTCCCAGCACATTCACAGTCCCAGCAGGTTCACTCTCCCAGCGCATTCACAGTCCCAGCAGGTTCACTCTCCCAGCACATTCACAGTCCCAGCAGCTTCACCCTCCCAGCACATTCACAGTCCCAGCAGGTTCACTCTCCCAGCGCATTCACAGTCCCAGCAGGTTCACTCTCCCAGCACATTGACAGTCCCAGCAGGTTCACTCTCCCAGCACAGTCAAAGTCCCAGCAGTTTCACTCTCCCAGCACATTCACAGTCCCAGCAGGTTCACTCTCCCAGCACATTCACAGTCCCAGCAGGTTCACTCTCCCAGCGCATTCACAGTCCCAGCAGGTTCACTCTCCCAGCGCATTCACAGTCCCAGCAGGTTCACTCCCCCAGCGCATTCACAGTCCCAGCAGGTTCACTCTCCCAGCGCATTCACAGTCCCAGCAGGTTCACTCTCCCAGCACATTCACTGTCCCAGCAGGTTCACTCTCCCAGCCCATTCACAGTCCCAGCAGGTTCAACCTACCAGCACATTCACAGTCCCAGCAGGTTCACTCTCCCAGCACATTCACAGTCCCAGCAGGTTCAATCTCCCAGCACATTCACAGTCCCAGCAGGTTAACTCTCCCAGCACATTCACAGTCCCAGCAGGTTCACCCTCCCAGCACATTCACAGTCCCAGCATGTTCAATCTCCCAGCACATTCACAGTCCCTGCAGGTTCACAATCCCAGCACATTCACAGTCCCAGCAGGTTCACTCTCCCAGCACATTCACAGTCCCAGCAGCTTCACCCTCCCAGCACTTTCACAGTCCCAGCAGGTTCACTCTCCCAGCACTTCACAGTCCCAGCAGGTTCACTCTCCCAGCACATTCACAGTCCCAGCAGGTTCACTCTCCCTGCACATTCACAGTCCCAGCAGCTTCACCCTCCCAGCACATTCACAGTCCTGGCAGGTTCACTCTCCCAGCACATTCACAGTCCCAGCAGGTTCACTCTCCCAGCACATTCACAGTCCCAGCAGGTTTTCTCTCCCAGCACATACACAGCCCCAGCAGGTTCACTCTCCCAGCACATTCACAGTCCGAGCAGGTTCCCTCTCCCAGCATATTCACAGTCCCAGCAGGTTCCCTCTCCCAGCACATTCACAGTCCCAGCAGGTTCACCCTCCCAGCACATTCACAGTCCCAGCAGGTTCACTCTCCCAGCACATTCACAGTCCTAGCAGCTTCACCCTCCCAGCACATTCACAGTCCCAGCAGGTTCACTCTCCCAGCACATTCAGAGTCCCAGCAGGTTCCCTCTCCCAGCACATTCACAGTCCCAGCAGGTTCATTCTCCCAGCACATTCACAGTCCCAGCAGGTTCACTCTCCCAGCACATTCACAGTCCCAACAGGTTCACTCTACCAGCACATTCTCAGTCCCAGCAGGTTCACTCTCCCAGCACATTCACAGTCCCAGAAGGATCACCCTCCCAGCACATTAACAGTCCCAGCAGCTTCACTCTCCCAGCACATTCACAGTCCCAGCAGCTTCACTCTCCCAGCACATTCACAGTCCCAGCAGGTTCACTCTCCCAGCACATTCACAGTCCCAGCAGGTTCACTCTCCAAGCACATTCACAGTCCCAGCAGGTTCACTCTCCCAGCACATTCAAAGTCACAGAAGCTTTACTCTCCCAGCACATTCACAGTCCCAGCAGGTTCACCCTCCCAGCACATTCACAGTCCCAGCAGGTTCACTCTCCCAGCACATTCACAGTCCCAGAAGGTTCACTCTCCCAGCACATTCACAGTTCCAGCAGGTTCACTCTCCCACCACATTCACGGTCCGATCAGGTTCACGCTCCCAGCACATTCACAGTCCCAGCAGCTTCAACCTCCCAGCACATTCACAGTCCCAGCAGGTTCACTCTCCCAGCGCATTCACAGTCCCAGCAGGTTCACTCTCCCAGCACATTCACAGTCCCAGCAGGTTCAATCTCCCAGAACATTCACAGTCCCAGCAGGTTCACTCTCCCAGCACATTCACAGTCCCAGCAGGTTCACTCTCCCAGCACATTCACAGTCCCAGCAGGTTCACACTCCCAGCACATTCACAGTCCCAGCAGGTGCACTCTCCCAGCACATTCACAGTCGCAGCAGGTTCACTCTCCCAACACATTCACAGTCCCAGCAGGTTCCCTCTTCCAGCACAATTACAGTCCCAGCAGGTTCACCCTCCCACCACATTCACAGCCCCAGCAGCTTCAACCTCCCAGCACATTCACAGTCCCAGCAGGTTAACTCTCCCAGCACATTCACAGTCCCAGCAGGTTCACTCTCCCAGCACATTCACAGTCCCAGCAGGTTCACTCTCCCAGCACATTCACAGTCCCAGCAGGTTCATTCTCCCAGCACATTCACAGTTCCAGCAGGTACACTCTCCTAGCACATTCACAGTCCTAGCAGGTTCACTCTCCCAGCACATTCACAGCCCCAGCAGCTTCAACATCCCAGCACATTCACAGTCCCTTCAGGTTAACTCTCCCAGCACATTCACAGTCCCAGCAGGTTCACTCTCCCAGCACATTCACAGTCCCAGCAGGTTCACTCTCCCAGCGCATTCACAGTCCCAGCAGGTTCACTCTCCCAGCGCATTCACAGTCCCAGCAGGTTCACTCCCCCAGCGCATTCACAGTCCCAGCAGGTTCACTCTCCCAGCGCATTCACAGTCCCAGCAGGTTCACTCTCCCAGCACATTCACAGTCCGAGCAGGTTCCCTCTCCCAGCATATTCACAGTCCCAGCAGGTTCCCTCTCCCAGCACATTCACAGTCCCAGCAGGTTCACCCTCCCAGCACATTCACAGTCCCAGCAGGTTCACTCTCCCAGCACATTCACAGTCCTAGCAGCTTCACCCTCCCAGCACATTCACAGTCCCAGCAGGTTCACTCTCCCAGCACATTCAGAGTCCCAGCAGGTTCACTCTCCCAGCACATTCACAGTCCCAGCAGGTTCATTCTCCCAGCACATTCACAGTCCCAGCAGGTTCACTCTCCCAGCACATTCACAGTCCCAACAGGTTCACTCTACCAGCACATTCTCAGTCCCAGCAGGTTCACTCTCCCAGCACATTCACAGTCCCAGAAGGATCACCCTCCCAGCACATTAACAGTCCCAGCAGCTTCACTCTCCCAGCACATTCACAGTCCCAGCAGCTTCACTCTCCCAGCACATTCACAGTCCCAGCAGGTTCACTCTCCCAGCACATTCACAGTCCCAGCAGGTTCACTCTCCAAGCACATTCACAGTCCCAGCAGGTTCACTCTCCCAGCACATTCAAAGTCACAGAAGCTTTACTCTCCCAGCACATTCACAGTCCCAGCAGGTTCACCCTCCCAGCACATTCACAGTCCCTGCAGGTTCACTCTCCCAGCACATTCACAGTCCCAGAAGGTTCACTCTCCCAGCACATTCACAGTTCCAGCAGGTTCACTCTCCCACCACATTCACGGTCCGATCAGGTTCACGCTCCCAGCACATTCACAGTCCCAGCAGCTTCAACCTCCCAGCACATTCACAGTCCCAGCAGGTTCACTCTCCCAGCGCATTCACAGTCCCAGCAGGTTCACTCTCCCAGCACATTGACAGTCCCAGCAGGTTCACTCTCCCAGAACATTCACAGTCCCAGCAGGTTCACTCTCCCAGCACATTCACAGTCCCAGCAGGTTCACTCTCCCAGCACATTCACAGTCCCAGCAGGTTCACACTCCCAGCACATTCACAGTCCCAGCAGGTGCACTCTCCCACCACATTCACAGTCCCAGCAGGTTCCCTCTTCCAGCACAATTACAGTCCCAGCAGGTTCACCCTCCCACCACATTCACAGCCCCAGCAGCTTCAACCTCCCAGCACATTCACAGTCCCAGCAGGTTAACTCTCCCAGCACATTCACAGTCCCAGCAGGTTCACTCTCCCAGCACATTCACATTCCCAGCAGGTTCACTCTCCCAGCACATTCACAGTCCCAGCAGGTTCACTCTCCCAGCACATTCACAGTTCCAGCAGGTTCACTCTCCTAGCACATTCACAGTCCTAGCAGGTTCACTCTCCCAGCACATTCACAGCCCCAGCAGCTTCAACATCCCAGCACATTCACAGTCCCTTCAGGTTAACTCTCCCAGCACATTCACAGTCCCAGCAGGTTCACTCTCCCAGCACATTCACAGTCCCAGCAGGTTCACTCTCCCAGCGCATTCACAGTCCCAGCAGGTTCACTCTCCCAGCGCATTCACAGTCCCAGCAGGTTCACTCCCCCAGCGCATTCACAGTCCCAGCAGGTTCACTCTCCCAGCGCATTCACAGTCCCAGCAGGTTCACTCTCCCAGCACATTCACAGTCCCAGCAGGTTCACTCTCCCAGCCCATTCACAGTCCCAGCAGGTTCAACCTACCAGCACATTCACAGTCCCAGCAGGTTCACTCTCCCAGCACATTCACAGTCCCAGCAGGTTCAATCTCCCAGCACATTGACAGTCCCAGCAGGTTAACTCTCCCAGCACATTCACAGTCCCAGCAGGTTCACCCTCCCAGCACATTCACAGTCCCAGCATGTTCAATCTCCCAGCACATTCACAGTCCCAGCAGTTTCACTCTCCCAGCACATTCACAGTCCCTGCAGGTTCACTCTCCCAGCACATTCACAGTCCCAGCAGGTTCAATCTCCCAGCACATTCACAGTCCCAGCAGGTTCACTCTCCCAGCACATTCACAGTCCCAGCAGGTTCACTCTCCCAGCACATTCACAGTCCCAGCAGGTTCACTCTCCCAGCACATTCACAGTCCCATCAGCTTCACTCTCCCAGCACATTCACAGTCCCAGCAGGTTCACCCTCCCAGCACATTCACAGTCCCAGCAGGTTCAGTCTCCCAGCACATTCACAGCCCCAGCAGGTTCACTCTCCCAGCACATTCACAGTCCCAGCAGATTCACCCTCCCAGCACATTCACAGTCCCAGCAGGTTCACTCTCCCAGCACATTCACAGTCCCAGCAGCTTCACCCTCCCAGCACATTCACAGTCCCAGCAGGTTTTCTCTCCCAGCACATTCACAGTTCCAGCAGGTTCACGCTCCCAGCACATTCACAGTCCCAGCAGGTTCCCTCTCCCAGCACATTCACAGTCCCAGCAGGTTCACTCTCCCAGCACATTCACAGTCCCAGCAGGTTCACTCTCCCAGCACATTCACAGTTCCAGCAGGTTCACTCTCCTAGCACATTCACAGTCCTAGCAGGTTCACTCTCCCAGCACATTCACAGCCCCAGCAGCTTCAACATCCCAGCACATTCACAGTCCCTTCAGGTTAACTCTCCCAGCACATTCACAGTCCCAGCAGGTTCACTCTCCCAGCACATTCACAGTCCCAGCAGGTTCACTCTCCCAGCGCATTCACAGTCCCAGCAGGTTCACTCTCCCAGCGCATTCACAGTCCCAGCAGGTTCACTCCCCCAGCGCATTCACAGTCCCAGCAGGTTCACTCTCCCAGCGCATTCACAGTCCCAGCAGGTTCACTCTCCCAGCACATTCACAGTCCCAGCAGGTTCACTCTCCCAGCCCATTCACAGTCCCAGCAGGTTCAACCTACCAGCACATTCACAGTCCCAGCAGGTTCACTCTCCCAGCACATTCACAGTCCCAGCAGGTTCAATCTCCCAGCACATTGACAGTCCCAGCAGGTTAACTCTCCCAGCACATTCACAGTCCCAGCAGGTTCACCCTCCCAGCACATTCACAGTCCCAGCATGTTCAATCTCCCAGCACATTCACAGTCCCAGCAGTTTCACTCTCCCAGCACATTCACAGTCCCTGCAGGTTCACTCTCCCAGCACATTCACAGTCCCAGCAGGTTCAATCTCCCAGCACATTCACAGTCCCAGCAGGTTCACTCTCCCAGCACATTCACAGTCCCAGCAGGTTCACTCTCCCAGCACATTCACAGTCCCAGCAGGTTCACTCTCCCAGCACATTCACAGTCCCATCAGCTTCACTCTCCCAGCACATTCACAGTCCCAGCAGGTTCACCCTCCCAGCACATTCACAGTCCCAGCAGGTTCAGTCTCCCAGCACATTCACAGCCCCAGCAGGTTCACTCTCCCAGCACATTCACAGTCCCAGCAGATTCACCCTCCCAGCACATTCACAGTCCCAGCAGGTTCACTCTCCCAGCACATTCACAGTCCCAGCAGCTTCACCCTCCCAGCACATTCACAGTCCCAGCAGGTTTTCTCTCCCAGCACATTCACAGTTCCAGCAGGTTCACGCTCCCAGCACATTCACAGTCCCAGCAGTTCCCTCTCCCAGCACATTCACAGTCCCAGCAGGTTCACTCTCCCAGCACATTCACAGTCCCAGCAGCTTCACTCTCCCAGCACATTCAGAGTCCAAGCAGGTTCACTCTCCCAGCACATTCACAGTTCAAGCAGATTCACCCTCCCAGCACATTCACAGTCCCAGCAGGTTCACTCTCCCAGCACATTCACAGTCCCAGCAGGTTCACTCTCCCAGCACATTCACAGCCCCAGCAGGTTCACCCTCCCAGCACATTCACAGTCCCAGCAGGATCACTCACCCAGCACATTCACAGTCCCAGCAGGTTCACTCCCCCAGCACATTCACAGTCCCAGCAGGTTCACCATCCCAGCACATTCACAGTCCCAGCAGGTTCAACCTCCCAGCACATTCACAGTCCCAGCAGGTTCACTCTCCCAGCACATTCACAGTCCCAGCAGGTTCACTCTCCCAGCACATTCACAGTCCCTTCAGGTTCAATCTCCCAGCACATTCACAGTCCCAGCAGCTTCACCCTCCCAGCACATTCACAGACCCAGCAGGTTCACTCTCCCAGCACATTCACAGTCCCAGCAGGTTCACTCTCCCAGCACATTCACAGTCCCAGCAGCTTCACCCTCCCAGCACATTCACAGTCCCAGCAGGTTCACTCTCCCAGCGCATTCACAGTCCCAGCAGGTTCACTCTCCCAGCACATTCACAGTCCCAGCAGCTTCACCCTTCCTGCACATTCACAGTCCCAGCAGGTTCACTCTCCCAGCGCATTCACAGTCCCAGCAGGTTCACTCTCCCAGCACATTGACAGTCCCAGCAGGTTCACTCTCCCAGCACAGTCAAAGTCCCAGCAGTTTCACTCTCCCAGCACATTCACAGTCCCAGCAGGTTCACTCTCCCAGCACATTCACAGTCCCAGCAGGTTCACTCTCCCAGCGCATTCACAGTCCCAGCAGGTTCACTCTCCCAGCGCATTCACAGTCCCAGCAGGTTCACTCCCCCAGCGCATTCACAGTCCCAGCAGGTTCACTCTCCCAGCGCATTCACAGTCCCAGCAGGTTCACTCTCCCAGCACATTCACTGTCCCAGCAGGTTCACTCTCCCAGCCCATTCACAGTCCCAGCAGGTTCAACCTACCAGCACATTCACAGTCCCAGCAGGTTCACTCTCCCAGCACATTCACAGTCCCAGCAGGTTCAATCTCCCAGCACATTCACAGTCCCAGCAGGTTAACTCTCCCAGCACATTCACAGTCCCAGCAGGTTCACCCTCCCAGCACATTCACAGTCCCAGCATGTTCAATCTCCCAGCACATTCACAGTCCCAGCAGGTTCACTCTCCCAGCACATTCACAGTCCCTGCAGGTTCACAATCCCAGCACATTCACAGTCCCAGCAGGTTCACTCTCCCAGCACATTCACAGTCCCAGCAGCTTCACCCTCCCAGCACTTTCACAGTCCCAGCAGGTTCACTCTCCCAGCACTTCACAGTCCCAGCAGGTTCACTCTCCCAGCACATTCACAGTCCCAGCAGGTTCACTCTCCCTGCACATTCACAGTCCCAGCAGCTTCACCCTCCCAGCACATTCACAGTCCTGGCAGGTTCACTCTCCCAGCACATTCACAGTCCCAGCAGGTTCACTCTCCCAGCACATTCACAGTCCCAGCAGGTTTTCTCTCCCAGCACATACACAGCCCCAGCAGGTTCACTCTCCCAGCACATTCACAGTCCGAGCAGGTTCCCTCTCCCAGCATATTCACAGTCCCAGCAGGTTCCCTCTCCCAGCACATTCACAGTCCCAGCAGGTTCACCCTCCCAGCACATTCACAGTCCCAGCAGGTTCACTCTCCCAGCACATTCACAGTCCTAGCAGCTTCACCCTCCCAGCACATTCACAGTCCCAGCAGGTTCACTCTCCCAGCACATTCAGAGTCCCAGCAGGTTCCCTCTCCCAGCACATTCACAGTCCCAGCAGGTTCATTCTCCCAGCACATTCACAGTCCCAGCAGGTTCACTCTCCCAGCACATTCACAGTCCCAACAGGTTCACTCTCCCAGCACATTCTCAGTCCCAGCAGGTTCACTCTCCCAGCACATTCACAGTCCCAGAAGGATCACCCTCCCAGCACATTAACAGTCCCAGCAGCTTCACTCTCCCAGCACATTCACAGTCCCAGCAGCTTCACTCTCCCAGCACATTCACAGTCCCAGCAGGTTCACTCTCCCAGCACATTCACAGTCCCAGCAGGTTCACTCTCCAAGCACATTCACAGTCCCAGCAGGTTCACTCTCCCAGCACATTCAAAGTCACAGAAGCTTTACTCTCCCAGCACATTCACAGTCCCAGCAGGTTCACCCTCCCAGCACATTCACAGTCCCAGCAGGTTCACTCTCCCAGCACATTCACAGTCCCAGAAGGTTCACTCTCCCAGCACATTCACAGTTCCAGCAGGTTCACTCTCCCACCACATTCACGGTCCGATCAGGTTCACGCTCCCAGCACATTCACAGTCCCAGCAGCTTCAACCTCCCAGCACATTCACAGTCCCAGCAGGTTCACTCTCCCAGCGCATTCACAGTCCCAGCAGGTTCACTCTCCCAGCACATTCACAGTCCCAGCAGGTTCAATCTCCCAGAACATTCACAGTCCCAGCAGGTTCACTCTCCCAGCACATTCACAGTCCCAGCAGGTTCACTCTCCCAGCACATTCACAGTCCCAGCAGGTTCACACTCCCAGCACATTCACAGTCCCAGCAGGTGCACTCTCCCAGCACATTCACAGTCGCAGCAGGTTCACTCTCCCAACACATTCACAGTCCCAGCAGGTTCCCTCTTCCAGCACAATTACAGTCCCAGCAGGTTCACCCTCCCACCACATTCACAGCCCCAGCAGCTTCAACCTCCCAGCACATTCACAGTCCCAGCAGGTTAACTCTCCCAGCACATTCACAGTCCCAGCAGGTTCACTCTCCCAGCACATTCACAGTCCCAGCAGGTTCAATCTCCCAGCACATTCACAGTCCCAGCAGGTTCATTCTCCCAGCACATTCACAGTTCCAGCAGGTACACTCTCCTAGCACATTCACAGTCCTAGCAGGTTCACTCTCCCAGCACATTCACAGCCCCAGCAGCTTCAACATCCCAGCACATTCACAGTCCCTTCAGGTTAACTCTCCCAGCACATTCACAGTCCCAGCAGGTTCACTCTCCCAGCACATTCACAGTCCCAGCAGGTTCACTCTCCCAGCGCATTCACAGTCCCAGCAGGTTCACTCTCCCAGCGCATTCACAGTCCCAGCAGGTTCACTCCCCCAGCGCATTCACAGTCCCAGCAGGTTCACTCTCCCAGCGCATTCACAGTCCCAGCAGGTTCACTCTCCCAGCACATTCACAGTCCGAGCAGGTTCCCTCTCCCAGCATATTCACAGTCCCAGCAGGTTCCCTCTCCCAGCACATTCACAGTCCCAGCAGGTTCACCCTCCCAGCACATTCACAGTCCCAGCAGGTTCACTCTCCCAGCACATTCACAGTCCTAGCAGCTTCACCCTCCCAGCACATTCACAGTCCCAGCAGGTTCACTCTCCCAGCACATTCAGAGTCCCAGCAGGTTCACTCTCCCAGCACATTCACAGTCCCAGCAGGTTCATTCTCCCAGCACATTCACAGTCCCAGCAGGTTCACTCTCCCAGCACATTCACAGTCCCAACAGGTTCACTCTACCAGCACATTCTCAGTCCCAGCAGGTTCACTCTCCCAGCACATTCACAGTCCCAGAAGGATCACCCTCCCAGCACATTAACAGTCCCAGCAGCTTCACTCTCCCAGCACATTCACAGTCCCAGCAGCTTCACTCTCCCAGCACATTCACAGTCCCAGCAGGTTCACTCTCCCAGCACATTCACAGTCCCAGCAGGTTCACTCTCCAAGCACATTCACAGTCCCAGCAGGTTCACTCTCCCAGCACATTCAAAGTCACAGAAGCTTTACTCTCCCAGCACATTCACAGTCCCAGCAGGTTCACCCTCCCAGCACATTCACAGTCCCTGCAGGTTCACTCTCCCAGCACATTCACAGTCCCAGAAGGTTCACTCTCCCAGCACATTCACAGTTCCAGCAGGTTCACTCTCCCACCACATTCACGGTCCGATCAGGTTCACGCTCCCAGCACATTCACAGTCCCAGCAGCTTCAACCTCCCAGCACATTCACAGTCCCAGCAGGTTCACTCTCCCAGCGCATTCACAGTCCCAGCAGGTTCACTCTCCCAGCACATTGACAGTCCCAGCAGGTTCACTCTCCCAGAACATTCACAGTCCCAGCAGGTTCACTCTCCCAGCACATTCACAGTCCCAGCAGGTTCACTCTCCCAGCACATTCACAGTCCCAGCAGGTTCACACTCCCAGCACATTCACAGTCCCAGCAGGTGCACTCTCCCACCACATTCACAGTCCCAGCAGGTTCCCTCTTCCAGCACAATTACAGTCCCAGCAGGTTCACCCTCCCACCACATTCACAGCCCCAGCAGCTTCAACCTCCCAGCACATTCACAGTCCCAGCAGGTTAACTTTCCCAGCACATTCACAGTCCCAGCAGGTTCACTCTCCCAGCACATTCACAGTCCCAGCAGGTTCACTCTCCCAGCACATTCACAGTCCCAGCAGGTTCACTCTCCCAGCACATTCACAGTTCCAGCAGGTTCACTCTCCTAGCACATTCACAGTCCTAGCAGGTTCACTCTCCCAGCACATTCACAGCCCCAGCAGCTTCAACATCCCAGCACATTCACAGTCCCTTCAGGTTAACTCTCCCAGCACATTCACAGTCCCAGCAGGTTCACTCTCCCAGCACATTCACAGTCCCAGCAGGTTCACTCTCCCAGCGCATTCACAGTCCCAGCAGGTTCACTCTCCCAGCGCATTCACAGTCCCAGCAGGTTCACTCCCCCAGCGCATTCACAGTCCCAGCAGGTTCACTCTCCCAGCGCATTCACAGTCCCAGCAGGTTCACTCTCCCAGCACATTAACAGTCCCAGCAGGTTCACTCTCCCAGCCCATTCACAGTCCCAGCAGGTTCAACCTACCAGCACATTCACAGTCCCAGCAGGTTCACTCTCCCAGCACATTC
Organism: Cetorhinus maximus; assembly: GCF_964194155.1. NCBI lineage: Eukaryota > Metazoa > Chordata > Chondrichthyes > Lamniformes > Cetorhinidae > Cetorhinus > Cetorhinus maximus. The sequence continues at coordinate 24,336 of NW_027597835.1, read as the reverse complement.
ACAGTCCCAGCAGGTTCAATCTCCCAGCACATTGACAGTCCCAGCAGGTTAACTCTCCCAGCACATTCACAGTCCCAGCAGGTTCACCCTCCCAGCACATTCACAGTCCCAGCATGTTCAATCTCCCAGCACATTCACAGTCCCAGCAGTTTCACTCTCCCAGCACATTCACAGTCCCTGCAGGTTCACTCTCCCAGCACATTCACAGTCCCAGCAGGTTCAATCTCCCAGCACATTCACAGTCCCAGCAGGTTCACTCTCCCAGCACATTCACAGTCCCAGCAGGTTCACTCTCCCAGCACATTCACAGTCCCAGCAGGTTCACTCTCCCAGCACATTCACAGTCCCATCAGCTTCACTCTCCCAGCACATTCACAGTCCCAGCAGGTTCACCCTCCCAGCACATTCACAGTCCCAGCAGGTTCAGTCTCCCAGCACATTCACAGCCCCAGCAGGTTCACTCTCCCAGCACATTCACAGTCCCAGCAGATTCACCCTCCCAGCACATTCACAGTCCCAGCAGGTTCACTCTCCCAGCACATTCACAGTCCCAGCAGCTTCACCCTCCCAGCACATTCACAGTCCCAGCAGGTTTTCTCTCCCAGCACATTCACAGTTCCAGCAGGTTCACGCTCCCAGCACATTCACAGTCCCAGCAGGTTCCCTCTCCCAGCACATTCACAGTCCCAGCAGGTTCACTCTCCCAGCACATTCACAGTCCCAGCAGCATCACTCTCCCAGCACATTCAGAGTCCAAGCAGGTTCACTCTCCCAGCACATTCACAGTTCAAGCAGATTCACCCTCCCAGCACATTCACAGTCCCAGCAGGTTCACTCTCCCAGCACATTCACAGTCCCAGCAGGTTCACTCTCCCAGCACATTCACAGCCCCAGCAGGTTCACCCTCCCAGCACATTCACAGTCCCAGCAGGATCACTCACCCAGCACATTCACAGTCCCAGCAGGTTCACTCCCCCAGCACATTCACAGTCCCAGCAGGTTCACCATCCCAGCACATTCACAGTCCCAGCAGGTTCAACCTCCCAGCACATTCACAGTCCCAGCAGGTTCACTCTCCCAGCACATTCACAGTCCCAGCAGGTTCACTCTCCCAGCACATTCACAGTCCCTTCAGGTTCAATCTCCCAGCACATTCACAGTCCCAGCAGCTTCACCCTCCCAGCACATTCACAGACCCAGCTGGTTCACTCTCCCAGCACATTCACAGTCCCAGAAGGTTCACTCTCCCAGCACATTCACAGTCCCAGCAGCTTCACCCTCCCAGCACATTCACAGTCCCAGCAGGTTCACTCTCCCAGCGCATTCACAGTCCCAGCAGGTTCACTCTCCCAGCACATTCACAGTCCCAGCAGCTTCACCCTCCCAGCACATTCACAGTCCCAGCAGGTTCACTCTCCCAGCGCATTCACAGTCCCAGCAGGTTCACTCTCCCAGCACGTTGACAGTCCCAGCAGGTTCACTCTCCCAGCACAGTCAAAGTCCCAGCAGTTTCACTCTCCCAGCACATTCACAGTCCCAGCAGGTTCACTCTCCCAGCACATTCACAGTCCCAGCAGGTTCACTCTCCCAGCGCATTCACAGTCCCAGCAGGTTCACTCTCCCAGCGCATTCACAGTCCCAGCAGGTTCACTCCCCCAGCGCATTCACAGTCCCAGCAGGTTCACTCTCCCAGCGCATTCACAGTCCCAGCAGGTTCACTCTCCCAGCACATTCACTGTCCCAGCAGGTTCACTCTCCCAGCCCATTCACAGTCCCAGCAGGTTCAACCTACCAGCACATTCACAGTCCCAGCAGGTTCACTCTCCCAGCACATTCACAGTCCCAGCAGGTTCAATCTCCCAGCACATTCACAGTCCCAGCAGGTTAACTCTCCCAGCACATTCACAGTCCCAGCAGGTTCACCCTCCCAGCACATTCACAGTCCCAGCATGTTCAATCTCCCAGCACATTCACAGTCCCAGCAGGTTCACTCTCCCAGCACATTCACAGTCCCTGCAGGTTCACAATCCCAGCACATTCACAGTCCCAGCAGGTTCACTCTCCCAGCACATTCACAGTCCCAGCAGCTTCACCCTCCCAGCACATTCACAGTCCCAGCAGGTTCACTCTCCCAGCACTTCACAGTCCCAGCAGGTTCACTCTCCCAGCACATTCACAGTCCCAGCAGGTTCACTATCCCTGCACATTCACAGTCCCAGCAGCTTCACCCTCCCAGCACATTCACAGTCCTGGCAGGTTCACTCTCCCAGCACATTCACAGTCCCAGCAGGTTCACTCTCCCAGCACATTCACAGTCCCAGCAGGTTTTCTCTCCCAGCACATACACAGCCCCAGCAGGTTCACTGTCTCAGCACATTCACAGTCCGAGCAGGTTCCCTCTCCCAGCATATTCACAGTCCCAGCAGGTTCCCTCTCCCAGCACATTCACAGTCCCAGCAGGTTCACCCTCCCAGCACATTCACAGTCCCAGCAGGTTCACTCTCCCAGCACATTCACAGTCCTAGCAGCTTCACCCTCCCAGCACATTCACAGTCCCAGCAGGTTCACTCTCCCAGCACATTCAGAGACCCAGCAGGTTCACTCTCCCAGCACATTCACAGTCCCAGCAGGTTCATTCTCCCAGCACATTCACAGTCCCAGCAGGTTCACTCTCCCAGCACATTCACAGTCCCAACAGGTTCACTCTACCAGCACATTCTCAGTCCCAGCAGGTTCACTCTCCCAGCACATTCACAGTCCCAGAAGGATCACCCTCCCAGCACATTAACAGTCCCAGCAGCTTCACTCTCCCAGCACATTCACAGTCCCAGCAGCTTCACTCTCCCAGCACATTCACAGTCCCAGCAGGTTCACTCTCCCAGCACATTCACAGTCCCAGCAGGTTCACTCTCCAAGCACATTCACAGTCCCAGCAGGTTCACTCTCCCAGCACATTCAAAGTCACAGAAGCTTTACTCTCCCAGCAAATACACAGTCCCAGCAGGTTCACCCTCCCAGCACATTCACAGTCCCAGCAGGTTCACCCTCCCAGCACATTCACAGTCCCAGAAGGTTCACTCTCCCAGCACATTCACAGTTCCAGCAGGTTCACTCTCCCACCACATTCACGGTCCGATCAGGTTCACGCTCCCAGCACATTCACAGTCCCAGCAGCTTCAACCTCCCAGCACATTCACAGTCCCAGCAGGTTCACTCTCCCAGCGCATTCACAGTCCCAGCAGGTTCACTCTCCCAGCACATTCACAGTCCCAGCAGGTTCACTCTCCCAGAACATTCACAGTCCCAGCAGGTTCACTCTCCCAGCACATTCACAGTCCCAGCAGGTTCACTCTCCCAGCACATTCACAGTCCCAGCAGGTTCACACTCCCAGCACATTCACAGTCCCAGCAGGTGCACTCTCCCAGCACATTCACAGTCGCAGCAGGTTCACTCTCCCAACACATTCACAGTCCCAGCAGGTTCCCTCTTCCAGCACAATTACAGTCCCAGCAGGTTCACCCTCCCACCACATTCACAGCCCCAGCAGCTTCAACCTCCCAGCACATTCACAGTCCCAGCAGGTTAACTCTCCCAGCACATTCACAGTCCCAGCAGGTTCACTCTCCCAGCACATTCACAGTCCCAGCAGGTTCACTCTCCCAGCACATTCACAGTCCCAGCAGGTTAACTCTCCCAGCACATTCACAGTTCCAGCAGGTTCACTCTCCTAGCACATTCACAGTCCTAGCAGGTTCACTCTCCCAGCACATACACAGCCCCAGCAGCTTCAACATCCCAGCACATTCACAGTCCCTTCAGGTTAACTCTCCCAGCACATTCACAGTCCCAGCAGGTTCACTCTCCCAGCACATTCACAGTCCCAGCAGGTTCACTCTCCCAGCGCATTCACAGTCCCAGCAGGTTCACTCTCCCAGCGCATTCACAGTCCCAGCAGGTTCACTCCCCCAGCGCATTCACAGTCCCAGCAGGTTCACTCTCCCAGCGCATTCACAGTCCCAGCAGGTTCACTCTCCCAGCACATTCACAGTCCCAGCAGGTTCACTCTCCCAGCCCATTCACAGTCCCAGCAGGTTCAACCTACCAGCACATTCACAGTCCCAGCAGGTTCACTCTCCCAGCACATTCACAGCCCCAGCAGGTTCACCCTCCCAGCACATTCACAGTCCCAGCAGGATCACTCACCCAGCACATTCACAGTCCCAGCAGGTTCACTCCCCCAGCACATTCACAGTCCCAGCAGGTTCACCATCCCAGCACATTCACAGTCCCAGCAGGTTCAACCTCCCAGCACATTCACAGTCCCAGCAGGTTCACTCTCCCAGCACATTCACAGTCCCTTCAGGTTCAATCTCCCAGCACATTCACAGTCCCAGCAGCTTCACCCTCCCAGCACATTCACAGACCCAGCAGGTTCACTCTCCCAGCACATTCACAGTCCCAGCAGGTTCACTCTCCCAGCACATTCACAGTCCCAGCAGCTTCACCCTCCCAGCACATTCACAGTCCCAGCAGCTTCACTCTCCCAGCACATTCACAGTCCCAGCAGCTTCACTCTCCCAGCACATTCACAGTCCCAGCAGGTTCACTCTCCCAGCACATTCACAGTCCCAGCAGGTTCACTCTCCAAGCACATTCACAGTCCCAGCAGGTTCACTCTCCCAGCACATTCAAAGTCACAGAAGCTTTACTCTCCCAGCAAATTCACAGTCCCAGCAGGTTCACCCTCCCAGCACATTCACAGTCCCAGCAGGTTCACTCTCCCAGCACATTCACAGTCCCAGAAGGTTCACTCTCCCAGCACATTCACAGTTCCAGCAGGTTCACTCTCCCACCACATTCACGGTCCGATCAGGTTCACGCTCCCAGCACATTCACAGTCCCAGCAGCTTCAACCTCCCAGCACATTCACAGTCCCAGCAGGTTCACTCTCCCAGCGCATTCACAGTCCCAGCAGGTTCACTCTCCCAGCACATTCACAGTCCCAGCAGGTTCACTCTCCCAGAACATTCACAGTCCCAGCAGGTTCACTCTCCCAGCACATTCACAGTCCCAGCAGGTTCACTCTCCCAGCACATTCACAGTCCCAGCAGGTTCACACTCCCAGCACATTCACAGTCCCAGCAGGTGCACTCTCCCAGCACATTCACAGTCGCAGCAGGTTCACTCTCCCAACACATTCACAGTCCCAGCAGGTTCCCTCTTCCAGCACAATTACAGTCCCAGCAGGTTCACCCTCCCACCACATTCACAGCCCCAGCAGCTTCAACCTCCCAGCACATTCACAGTCCCAGCAGGTTAACTCTCCCAGCACTTTCACAGTCCCAGCAGGTTCACTCTCCCAGCACATTCACAGTCCCAGCAGGTTCACTCTCCCAGCACATTCACAGTCCCAGCAGGTTCACTCTCCCAGCACATTCACAGTTCCAGCAGGTTCACTCTCCTAGCACATTCACAGTCCTAGCAGGTTCACTCTCCCAGCACATTCACAGCCCCAGCAGCTTCAACATCCCAGCACATTCACAGTCCCTTCAGGTTAACTCTCCCAGCACATTCACAGTCCCAGCAGGTTCACTCTCCCAGCACATTCACAGTCCCAGCAGGTTCACTCTCCCAGCGCATTCACAGTCCCAGCAGGTTCACTCTCCCAGCGCATTCACAGTCCCAGCAGGTTCACTCCCCCAGCGCATTCACAGTCCCAGCAGGTTCACTCTCCCAGCGCATTCACAGTCCCAGCAGGTTCACTCTCCCAGCACATTCACAGTCCCAGCAGGTTCACTCTCCCAGCCATTCACAGTCCCAGCAGGTTCAACCTACCAGCACATTCACAGTCCCAGCAGGTTCACTCTCCCAGCACATTCACAGCCCCAGCAGGTTCACCCTCCCAGCACATTCACAGTCCCAGCAGGATCACTCACCCAGCACATTCACAGTCCCAGCAGGTTCACTCCCCCAGCACATTCACAGTCCCAGCAGGTTCACCATCCCAGCACATTCACAGTCCCAGCAGGTTCAACCTCCCAGCACATTCACAGTCCCAGCAGGTTCACTCTCCCAGCACATTCACAGTCCCAGCAGGTTCACTCTCCCAGCACATTCACAGTCCCTTCACGTTCAATCTCCCAGCACATTCACAGTCCCAGCAGCTTCACCCTCCCAGCACATTCACAGACCCAGCAGGTTCACTCTCCCAGCACATTCACAGTCCCAGCAGGTTCACTCTCCCAGCACATTCACAGTCCCAGCAGCTTCACCCTCCCAGCACATTCACAGTCCCAGCAGGTTCACTCTCCCAGCGCATTCACAGTCCCAGCAGGTTCACTCTCCCAGCACATTCACAGTCCCAGCAGCTTCACCCTCCCAGCACATTCACAGTCCCAGCAGGTTCACTCTCCCAGCGCATTCACAGTCCCAGCAGGTTCACTCTCCCAGCACATTGACAGTCCCAGCAGGTTCACTCTCCCAGCACAGTCAAAGTCCCAGCAGTTTCACTCTCCCAGCACATTCACAGTCCCAGCAGGTTCACTCTCCCAGCACATTCACAGTCCCAGCAGGTTCACTCTCCCAGCGCATTCACAGTCCCAGCAGGTTCACTCTCCCAGCGCATTCACAGTCCCAGCAGGTTCACTCCCCCAGCGCATTCACAGTCCCAGCAGGTTCACTCTCCCAGCGCATTCACAGTCCCAGCAGGTTCACTCTCCCAGCGCATTCACAGTCCCAGCAGGTTCACTCTCCCAGCCCATTCACAGTCCCAGCAGGTTCAACCTACCAGCACATTCACAGTCCCAGCAGGTTCACTCTCCCAGCACATTCACAGTCCCAGCAGGTTCAATCTCCCAGCACATTGACAGTCCCAGCAGGTTAACTCTCCCAGCACATTCACAGTCCCAGCAGGTTCACCCTCCCAGCACATTCACAGTCCCAGCATGTTCAATCTCCCAGCACATTCACAGTCCCAGCAGTTTCACTCTCCCAGCACATTCACAGTCCCTGCAGGTTCACAATCCCAGCACATTCACAGTCCCAGCAGGTTCACTCTCCCAGCACATTCACAGTCCCAGCAGCTTCACCCTCCCAGCACATTCACAGTCCCAGCAGGTTCACTCTCCAGCACTTCACAGTCCCAGCAGGTTCACTCTCCCAGCACATTCACAGTCCCAGCAGGTTCACTCTCCCTGCACATTCACAGTCCCAGCAGCTTCACCCTCCCAGCACATTCACAGTCCTGGCAGGTTCACTCTCCCAGCACATTCACAGTCCCAGCAGGTTCACTCTCCCAGCACATTCACAGTCCCAGCAGGTTTTCTCTCCCAGCACATACACAGCCCCAGCAGGTTCACTCTCCCAGCACATTCACAGTCCGAGCAGGTTCCCTCTCCCAGCATATTCACAGTCCCAGCAGGTTCCCTCTCCCAGCACATTCACAGTCCCAGCAGGTTCACCCTCCCAGCACATTCACAGTCCCAGCAGGTTCACTCTCCAGCACATTCACAGTCCTAGCAGCTTCACCCTCCCAGCACATTCACAGTCCCAGCAGGTTCACTCTCCCAGCACATTCAGAGTCCCAGCAGGTTCACTCTCCCAGCACATTCACAGTCCCAGCAGGTTCACTCTCCCAGCACATTCACAGTCCCAACAGGTTCACTCTACCAGCACATTCTCAGTCCCAGCAGGTTCACTCTCCCAGCACATTCACAGTCCCAGAAGGATCACCCTCCCAGCACATTAACAGTCCCAGCAGCTTCACTCTCCCAGCACATTCACAGTCCCAGCAGCTTCACTCTCCCAGAACATTCACAGTCCCAGCAGGTTCACTCTCCCAGCACATTCACAGTCCCAGCAGGTTCACTCTCCAAGCACATTCACAGTCCCAGCAGGTTCACTCTCCCAGCACATTCATAGTCACAGAAGCTTTACTCTCCCAGCAAATTCACAGTCCCAGCAGGTTCACCCTCCCAGCACATTCACAGTCCCAGCAGGTTCACTCTCCCAGCACATTCACAGTCCCAGAAGGTTCACTCTCCCAGCACATTCACAGTTCCAGCAGGTTCACTCTCCCACCACATTCACGGTCCGATCAGGTTCACGCTCCCAGCACATTCACAGTCCCAGCAGCTTCAACCTCCCAGCACATTCACAGTCCCAGCAGGTTCACTCTCCCAGCGCATTCACAGTCCCAGCAGGTTCACTCTCCCAGCACATTCACAGTCCCAGCAGGTTCACTCTCCCAGAACATTCACAGTCCCAGCAGGTTCACTCTCCCAGCACATTCACAGTCCCAGCAGGTTCACTCTCCCAGCACATTCACAGTCCCAGCAGGTTCACACTCCCAGCACATTCACAGTCCCAGCAGGTGCACTCTCCCAGCACATTCACAGTCGCAGCAGGTTCACTCTCCCAACACATTCACAGTCCCAGCAGGTTCCCTCTTCCAGCACAATTACAGTCCCAGCAGGTTCACCCTCCCACCACATTCACAGCCCCAGCAGCTTCAACCTCCCAGCACATTCACAGTCCCAGCAGGTTAACTCTCCCAGCACATTCACAGTCCCAGCAGGTTCACTCTCCCAGCACATTCACAGTCCCAGCAGGTTCACTCTCCCAGCACATTCACAGTCCCAGCAGGTTCACTCTCCCAGCACATTCACAGTTCCAGCAGGTTCACTCTCCTAGCACATTCACAGTCCTAGCAGGTTCACTCTCCCAGCACATTCACAGCCCCAGCAGCTTCAACATCCCAGCACATTCACAGTCCCTTCAGGTTAACTCTCCCAGCACATTCACAGTCCCAGCAGGTTCACTCTCCCAGCACATTCACAGTCCCAGCAGGTTCACTCTCCCAGCGCATTCACAGTCCCAGCAGGTTCACTCTCCCAGCGCATTCACAGTCCCAGCAGGTTCACTCCCCCAGCGCATTCACAGTCCCAGCAGGTTCACTCTCCCAGCGCATTCACAGTCCCAGCAGGTTCACTCTCCCAGCACATTCACAGTCCCAGCAGGTTCACTCTCCCAGCCCATTCACAGTCCCAGCAGGTTCAACCTACCAGCACATTCACAGTCCCAGCAGGTTCACTCTCCCAGCACATTCACAGTCCCAGCAGGTTCAATCTCCCAGCACATTGACAGTCCCAGCAGGTTAACTCTCCCAGCACATTCACAGTCCCAGCAGGTTCACCCTCCCAGCACATTCACAGTCCCAGCATGTTCAATCTCCCAGCACATTCACAGTCCCAGCAGTTTCACTCTCCCAGCACATTCACAGTCCCTGCAGGTTCACAATCCCAGCACATTCACAGTCCCAGCAGGTTCACTCTCCCAGCACATTCACAGTCCCAGCAGCTTCACCCTCCCAGCACATTCACAGTCCCAGCAGGTTCACTCTCCCAGCACTTCACAGTCCCAGCAGGTTCACTCTCCCAGCACATTCACAGTCCCAGCAGGTTCACTCTCCCTGCACATTCACAGTCCCAGCAGCTTCACCCTCCCAGCACATTCACAGTCCTGGCAGGTTCACTCTCCCAGCACATTCACAGTCCCAGCAGGTTCACTCTCCCAGCACATTCACAGTCCCAGCAGGTTTTCTCTCCCAGCACATACACAGTCCCAGCAGGTTCACTCTCCCAGCACATTCACAGTCACAGCAGGTTCCCTCTACCAGCATATTCACAGTCCCAGCAGGTTCCCTCTCCCAGCACATTCACAGTCCCAGCAGGTTCAACCTCCCAGCACATTCACAGTCCCAGCAGGTTCATTCTCCCAGCACATTCACATTCCTAGCAGCTTCACCCTCCCAGCACATTCACAGTCCCAGCAGTTTCACTCTCCCAGCACATTCACAGTCCCAGCAGGTTCACTCTCCCAGCACATTCACAGTCCCAGCAGGTTCATTCTCCCAGCACATTCACAGTCCCAGCAGGTTCACTCTCCCAGCACATTCACAGTCCCAACAGGTTCACTCTACCAGCACATTCTCAGTCCCAGCAGGTTCACTCTCCCAGCACATTCACAGTCCCAGAAGGATCACCCTCCCAGCACATTAACAGTCCCAGCAGCTTCACTCTCCCAGCACATTCACAGTCCCAGCAGGTTCACTCTCCCAGCACATTCACAGTCCCAGCAGGTTCACTCTCCCAGCACATTCACAGTCCCAGCAGTTTCACTCTCCAAGCACATTCACAGTCCCAGCAGGTTCACTCTCCCAGCACATTCAAAGTCACAGAAGCTTTACTCTCCCAGCACATTCACAGTCCCAGCAGGTTCACCCTCCCAGCACATTCACAGTCCCAGCAGGTTCACTCTCCCAGCACATTCACAGTCCCAGAAGGTTCACTCTCCCAGCACATTCACAGTTCCAGCAGGTTCACTCTCCCACCACATTCACGGTCCGATCAGGTTCACCCTCCCAGCACATTCACAGTCCCAGCAGCTTCAACCTCCCAGCACATTCACAGTCCCAGCAGTTTCACTCTCCCAGCACATTCACAGTCCCAGCAGGTTCACCCTACCAGCACATTCACAGTCCCAGCAGGTTCACTCTCCCAGCACATTCACAGTCCCAGCAGGTTCACTCTCCCAGCACATTCACAGTCCCAGCAGCTTCACCCTCCCAGCACATTCACAGTCCTGGCAGGTTCACTCTCCCAGCACATTCACAGTCCCAGCAGGTTCACTCTCCCAGCACATTCACAGTCCCAGCAGGTTTTCTCTCCCAGCACATACACAGTCCCAGCAGGTTCACTCTCCCAGCACATTCAAAGTCACAGAAGCTTTACTCTCCCAGCACATTCACAGTCCCAGCAGGTTCACCCTCCCAGCACATTCACAGTCCCAGCAGGTTCACTCTCCCAGCACCTTCACAGTCCCAGAAAGTTCACTCTCCCAGCACATTCACAGTTCCAGCAGGTTCACTCTCCCACCACATTCACGGTCCGATCAGGTTCACCCTCCCAGCACATTCACAGTCCCAGCAGCTTCAACCTCCCAGCACATTCACAGTCCCAGCAGGTTCACTCTCCCAGCGCATTCACAGTCCCAGCAGGTTCACTCTCCCAGCACATTCACAGTCCCAGCAGGTTCACTCTCCCAGCACATTCACAGTCCCAGCAGGTTCACTCTCCCAGCACATTCACAGTCCCAGCAGGTTCACACTCCCAGCACATTCACAGTCCCAGCAGGTGCACTCTCCCAGCACATTCACAGTCGCAGCAGGTTCACTCTCCCAACACATTCACAGTCCCAGCAGGTTCCCTCTCCCAGCACAATTACAGTCCCAGCAGGTTCACCCTCCCACCACATTCACAGCCCCAGCAGCTTCAACCTCCCAGCACATTCACAGTCACAGCAGGTTAACTCTCCCAGCACATTCACAGTCCCAGCAGGTTCACTCTCCCAGCACATTCACAGTCCCAGCAGGTTCACTCTCCCAGCACATTCACAGTCCCAGCAGGTTAACTCTCCCAGCACATTCACAGTCCCAGCAGGTTCACTCTCCCAGCACATTCACAGTCCCAGCAGGTTCACTCTCCCAGCACATTCACAGTCCCAGCAGCTTCACTCTCCCAGCACATTCACAGTCCCAGCAGCTTCACTCTCCCAGCACATTCACACTCCCAGCAGGTTCACTCTCCCAGCACATTCACAGTCCCAGCAGGTACACTCTCCCAGCACATTCACAGTCCCAGCAGGTTCACCCTCCCAGCACATTCACAGTCCCAGCAGATTCACTCTCCGAGCACATTCACAGTCCCAGCAGGTTCACCCTCCCAGCACATTCACAGTCCCAGCAGGTTCACTCTCCCAGCACATTCACAGTCCCAGCAGGTTCACTCTCCCAGCACATTCACAGTCCCAGCAGATTCACTCTCCCAGCACATTCACAGTCCCAGCAGGTTCACCCTCCCAGCGCATTCACAGTCCCAGCAGGTTCACTCTCCCAGCACATTCACAGTCCCAGCAGGTTCACTCTCCCAGCAAATTCACAGTCCCAGCAGGTTCACCCTCCCAGCAAATTCACAGTCCCAGCAGGTTCACTCTCCCAGCAAATTCACAGTCCCAGCAGGTTCACTCTCCCAGCACATTCACAATCCCAGCAGGTTCACTCTCCCAGCACATTCACAGTCCCAGCAGGTTCACTCTCCCAGCAAATTCACAGTCCCAGCAGGTTCACTCTCCCAGCACATTCACAGTCCCAGCAGGTTCACACTCCCAGCAAATTCACAGTACCAGCAGGTTCACTCTCCCAGCAAATTCACAGTCCCAGCAGGTTCACTCTCCCAGCAAATTCACAGTCCCAGCAGGTTCACTCTCCCAGCAAATTCACAGTCCCAGCAGGTTCACCCTCCCAGCAAATTCACAGTCCCAGCAGGTTCACTCTCCCAGCAAATTCACAGTCCCAGCAGGTTCACCCTCCCAGCAAATTCACAGTCCCAGCAGGTTCACCCTCCCAGCACATTCACAGTCCCAGCAGGTTCACTCTCCCAGCAAATTCACAGTCCCAGCAGGTTCACTCTCCCAGCACATTCACAGTCCCAGCAGGTAAACTCTCCCAGCACATTCACAGTCCCAGCAGGTTCACTCTCCCAGCAAATTCACAGTCCCAGCAGGTTCACTCTCCCAGCAAATTCACAGTCCCAGCAGGTTCACTCTCCCAGCACATTCACAGTCCCAGCAGGTTCACTCTCCCAGCACATTCACAGTCCCAGCAGGTTCACTCTCCCAGCAAATTCACAGTCCCAGCAGGTTCACCCTCCCAGCAAATTCACAGTCCCAGCAGGTTCACTCTCCCAGCAAATTCACAGTCCCAGCAGGTTCACTCTCCCAGCACATTCACAGTCCCAGCAGGTTCACTCTCCCAGCACATTCACAGTCCCAGCAGGTTCACTCTCACAGCAAATTCACAGTCCCAGCAGGTTCACTCTCCCGGCAAATTCACAGTCCCAGCAGGTTCACTCTCCCGGCACATTCACAGTCCCAGCAGGTTCACTCTCCCAGCAAATTCACAGTCCCAGCAGGTTCACTCACCCAGCAAATTCACAGTCCCAGCAGGTTCACTCTCCCAGCAAATTCACAGTCCCAGCAGGTTCACCCTCCGAGCAAATTCACAGTCCCAGCAGGTTCACTCTCCCAGCAAATTCACAGTCCCAGCAGGTTCACTCTCCCAGCACATTCACAGTCCCAGCAGGTTCACTCTCCCAGCACATTCACAGTCCCAGCAGGTTCACTGTCCCAGCAAATTCACAGTCCCAGCAGGTTCACTCTCCCAGCAAATTCACAGTCCCAGCAGGTTCACTCTCCCAGCAAATTCACAGTCCCAGCAGGTTCACTCTCCCAGCTTATTCACAGTCCCAGCAGGTTCACTCTCCCAGCAAATTCACAGTCCCAGCAGGTTCACTCTCCCAGCACATTCACAGTCCCAGCAGGTTCACTCTCCCAGCACATTCACAGTCCCAGAAGGTTCACTCTCCCAGCAAATTCACAGTCCCAGCAGGTTCACTCTCCCAGCAAATTCACAGTCCCAGCAGGTTCACTCTCCCAGCACATTCACAGTCCCAGCAGGTTCACTCTCCCAGCACATTCACAGTCCCAGCAGGTTCACTCTCCCAGCACATTCACAGTCCCAGCAGGTTCACTCTCCCAGCACATTCACAGTCCCAGCAGGTTCACTCTCCCAGCACATTCACAGTCCCAGCAGGTTCACTCTCCCAGCACATTCACAGTCCCAGCAGGTTCACCCTCCCAGCAAATTCACAGTCCCAGCAGGTTCACCCTTCCAGCAAATTCACAGTCCCAGCAGGTTCACTCTCCCAGCACATTCACAGTCCCAGCAGGTTCACTCTCCCAGCACATTCACAGTCCCAGCAGGTTGACTCTCCCAGCAAATTCACAGTCCCAGCAGGTTCACTCTCCCAGCAAATTCACAGTCCCAGCAGGTTCACTCTCCCAGCACATTCACAGTCCCAGCAGGTTCACTCTCCCAGCAAATTCACAGTCCCAGCAGGTTCACTCTCCCAGCAAATTCACAGTCCCAGCAGGTTCACTCTCCCAGCAAATTCACAGTCCCAGCAGGTTCACCCTCCCAGCAAATTCACAGTCCCAGCAGGTTCACTCTCCCAGCAAATTCACAGTCCCAGCAGGTTCACTCTCCCAGCACATTCACAGTCCCAGCAGGTTCACTCTCCCAGCACATTCACAGTCCCAGCAGGTTCACTCTCCCAGCAAATTCACAGTCCCAGCAGGTTCACTCTCCCAGCAAATTCACAGTCCCAGCAGGTTCACTCTCCCAGCACATTCACAGTCCCAGCAGGTTCACTCTCCCAGCACATTCACAGTCCCAGCAGGTTCACTCTCCCAGCAAATTCACAGTCCCAGCAGGTTCACCCTCCCAGCAAATTCATAGTCCCAGCAGGTTCACTCTCCCAGCAAATTCACAGTCCCAGCAGGTTCACTCTCCCAGCACATTCACAGTCCCAGCAGGTTCACTCTCCCAGCACATTCACAGTCCCAGCAGGTTCACTCTCCCAGCAAATTCACAGTCCCAGCAGGTTCACTCTCCCGGCAAATTCACAGTCCCAGCAGGTTCACTCTCCCAGCACATTCACAGTCCCAGCAGTTTCACTCTCCCAGCAAATTCAAAGTCCCAGCAGGTTCACTCTCCCAGCAAATTCACAGTCCCAGCAGGTTCACTCTCCCAGCAAATTCACAGTCCCAGCAGGTTCACCCTCCCAGCAAATTCACAGTCCCACCAGGTTCACTCTCCCAGCAAATTCACAGTCCCAGCAGGTTCACTCTCCCAGCACATTCACAGTCCCAGCAGGTTCACTCTCCCAGCACATTCACAGTCCCAGCAGGTTCACTCTCCCAGCAAATTCACAGTCCCAGCAGGTTCACTCTCCCAGCAAATTCACAGTCCCAGCAGGTTCACTCTCCCAGCACATTCACAGTCCCAGCAGGTTCACTCTCCCAGCAAATTCACAGTCCCAGCAGGTTCACTCTCCCAGCAAATTCACAGTCCCAGCAGGTTCACTCTCCCAGCAAATTCACAGTCCCAGCAGGTTCACTCTCCCAGCAAATTCACAGTCACAGCAGGTTCACTCTCCCAGCAAATTCACAGTCCCAGCAGGTTCACTCTCCCAGCACATTCACAGTCCCAGCAGGTTCACTCTCCCAGCAAATTCACAGTCCCAGCAGGTTCACTCTCCCAGCAAATTCACAGTCCCAGCAGGTTCACTCTCCCAGCAAATTCACAGTCCCAGCAGGTTCACTCTCCCAGCAAATTCACAGTCCCAGCAGGTTCACTCTCCCAGCAAATTCACAGTCCCAGCAGGTTCACTCTCCCAGCAAATTCACAGTCCCAGCAGGTTCACTCTCCCAGCAAATTCACAGTCCCAGCAGGTTCACTCTCCCAGCAAATTCACAGTCCCAGCAGGTTCACTCTCCCAGCACATTCACAGTCCCAGCAGGTTCACTCTCCCAGCACATTCACAGTCCCAGCAGGTTCACTCTCCCAGCAAATTCACAGTCCCAGCAGGTTCACTCTCCCAGCAAATTCACAGTCCCAGCAGGTTCACTCTCCCAGCAAATTCACAGTCCCAGCAGGTTCACTCTCCCAGCAAATTCACAGTCCCAGCAGGTTCACTCTCCCAGCAAATTCACAGTCCCAGCAGGTTCACTCTCCCAGCACATTCACAGTCCCAACAGGTTCACTCTCCCAGCAAATTCACAGTCCCAGCAGGTTCACTCTCCCAGCAAATTCACAGTCCCAGCAGGTTCACTCTCCCAGCAAATTCACAGTCCCAGCAGGTTCACTCTCCCAGCAAATTCACAGTCCCAGCAGGTTCACTCTCCCAGCAAATTCACAGTCCCAGCAGGTTCACTCTCCCAGCAAATTCACAGTCCCAGCAGGTTCACTCTCCCAGCAAATTCACAGTCCCAGCAGGTTCACTCTCCCAGCAAATTCACAGTCCCAGCAGGTTCACTCTCCCAGCAAATTCACAGTCCCAGCAGGTTCACTCTCCCAGCACATTCACAGTCCCAGCAGGTTCCCTCTCCCAGCACATTCACAGTCCCAGCAGGTTCACTCTCCCAGAAAATTCACAGTCCCAGCAGGTTCACTCTCCCAGCACATTCACAGTCCCAGCAGGTTCCCTCTCCCAGCACATTCACAGTCCCAGCAGGTTCCCTCTCCCAGCACATTCAAAGTCCCAGCAGGTTCACTCTCCCAGCACATTCACGGTCCCAGCAGGTTCACTCTCCCAGCAAATTCACAGTCCCAGCAGGTTCACCCTCCCAGCAAATTCACAGTCCCAGCAGGTACACTCTCCCAGCAAATTCACAGTCCCAGCAGGTTCACTCTCCCAGCACATTCACAGTCCCAGCAGGTTCCCTCTCCCAGCACATTCACAGTCCCAGCAAGTTCACTCTCCCAGCAAATTCACAGTCCCAGCAGGTTCACTCTCCCAGCACATTCACAGTCCCAGCAGGTTCCCTCTCCCAGCACATTCACAGTCCCAGCAAGTTCCCTCTCCCAGCACATTCAAAGTCCCAGCAGGTTCACTCTCCCAGCACATTCACAGTCCCAGCAGGTTCACTCTCCCAGCACATTCACAGTCCCAGCAGGTTCACCCTCCCAGCACATTCACAGTCCCAGCAGGTTCCCTCTCCCATCACATTCACAGTCCCAGCAGGTTCCCTCTCCCAGCACATTCACAGTCCCAGCAGGTTCCCTCTCCCAGCACATTCACAGTCCCAGCAGGCTCACACTCCCAGCACATTCACAGTCCCAGCAGGTTCACTCTCCCAGCACATTCACAGTCCCAGCAGGTTCACTCTCCCAGCACATTCACAGTCCCAGCAGGTTCACTCTCCCAGCACTTTCACAGTCCCAGCAGTTTCACTCTCCCAGCACATTCACAGTCCCAGCAGGTTCACTCTCCCAGCACATTCACAGTCCCAGCAGGTTCACTCTCCCAGCACATTCACAGTCCCAGCAGGTTCACCCTCCCAGCACATTCACAGTCCCAGCAGCTTCACCCTCCCAGCACATTCACAGTCCCAGCAGGTTCACTCACCCAGCACAATCACAGTCCCAGCAGGTTCACCCTCCCAGCACATTCACAGTCCCAGCAGGTTCACTCTCCCAGCACATTCACAGTCCCAGCAGCTTCACTATCCCAGCACATTCACAGTCCCAGCAGGTTCACTCTCCCAGCACATTCACAGTCCCAGCAGGTTCACTCTCCCAGCACATTCACAGTCCCAACAGGTTCAGTCTCCCAGCACATTCACAGTCCCAGCAGGTTCACTCTCCCAGCAGATTCACAGTCCCAGCAGCTTCACTCTCCCAGCACATTCACAGTCCCAGCAGGTACCCTCTCCCAGCACATTCACAGTCCCAGCAGGTTCCCTCTCCTAGCACATTCAAAGTCCCAGCAGGTTCACTCTCCCAGCACATTCACAGTACCAGCTGGTTCCCTCTCCCAGCACATTCACAGTCCCAGCAGGTTCACTCTCCCAGCACATTCACAGTCCCAGCTGGTTCCCTCTCCCAGCACATTCACAGTCCCAGCCGGTTCACTCTCCCAGCACATTCACAGTCCCAGCAGGTTCACTCTCCCAGCACATTCACAGTCCCAGCAGGTTCACACTCCCAGCACATTCACAGTCCCAGCAGGTTCCCTCTCCCATCACATTCACAGTCCCAGCAGGTTCCCTCTCCCAGCACATTCACAGTGCCAGCAGGTTCCCTCTCCCAGCACATTCACAGTCCCAGCAGGCTCACACTCCCAGCACATTCACAGTCCCAGCAGGTTCACTCTCCCAGCACATTCACAGTCCCAGCAGGTTCACTCTCCCAGCACATTCACAGTCCCAGCAGGTTCACTCTCCCAGCACTTTCACAGTCCCAGCAGGTTCACTCTCCCAGCACATTCACAGTCCCAGCAGGTTCACTCTCCCAGCACATTCACAGTCCCAGCAGGTTCACTCTCCCAGCACATTCACAGTCCCAGCAGGTTCACCCACCCAGCACATTCACAGTCCCAGCAGCTTCACCCTCCCAGCACATTCACAGTCCCAGCAGGTTCACTCTCCCAGCACAATCACAGTCCCAGCAGGTTCACCCTCCCAGCACATTCACAGTCCCAGCAGGTTCACTCTCCCAGCACATTCACAGTCCCAGCAGCTTCACTCTCCCAGCACATTCACAGACCCAGCAGGTTCACTCTCCCAGCACATTCACTGTCCCAGCAGGTACACTCTCCCAGCACATTCACAGTCCCAACAGGTTCAGCCTCCCAGCACATTCACAGTCCCAGCAGGTTCACTCTCCCAGCACATTCACAGTCCCAGCAGCTTCACTCTCCCAGCACATTCACAGTCCCAGCAGGTTCACTCTCCCACCACATTCGCAGTCCCAGCAGGTTCACTCTCCCAGCACATTCACAGTCCCAGCAGGTTCACCTTCCCAGCACATTCACAGTCCCAGCAGCTTCACTCTCCCAGCACATTCACAGTCCCAGCAGGTTCACCCTCCCAGCACATTCACAGTCCCAGCAGGTTCACTCTCCCAGCACATTGACAGTCCCAGCAGGTTCACCCTCCCAGCACATTCACAGTCCCAGCAGGTTCACTCTCCCAGCACATTCACAGTCCCAGCAGGTTCACTCTCCCAGCACATTCACAGTCCCAGCAGGTTCACTCTCCCAGCACATTCACAGTCCCAGCAGGTTCACTCTCCCAGCACATTCACAGTCCCAGCAGGTTCACCCTCCCAGCACATTAACAGTCCCAGCAGGTTCAACCTCCCAGCACATTCACAGTCCCAGCAGGTTCACTCTCCCAGCACATTCACAGTCCCAGCAGGTTCACCCTCCCACCACATTCACAGCCCCAGCAGCTTCAACCTCCCAGCACATTCACAGTCCCAGCAGGTTCACTCTCCCAGCATATTCACAGTCCCAGCAGGTTCACTCTCCCAGCACATTCACAGTCCCAGCAGGTTCACTCTTCCAGCACATTCACAGTCCCAGCAGGTTCACTCTCCCAGCACATTCACAGTCCCAGCAGGTTCACTCTCCCAGCACATTCACAGTCCCAGCAGGTTCACTCTCCCAGCACATTCACAGTCCCAGCAGCTTCACCCTCCCAGCACATTCACAGTCCCAGCAGTTTCACTCTCCCAGCACAATCACAGTCCAAGCAGGTTCACTCTCCCAGCACATTCACAGTCCCAGCAGGTTCACTCTACCAGCACATTCACAGTCCCACCAAGTTCACTCTCCCAGCATATTCACAGTCCCAGCAGGTTCACCCTCCCAGCACATTCACAGTCCCAGCAGGTTCACTCTCCCAGCACATTCACAGTCCCAGCAGGTTCACTCTCCCAGCACATTCACAGTCCCAGCAGCTTCACCCTCCCAGCACATACACAGTCCCAGCAGTTTCACTCTCCCAGCACAATCACAGTCCAAGCAGGTTCACTCTCCCAGCACATTCACAGTCCCAGCAGGTTCACTCTCCCAGCACATTCACAGTCCCACCAAGTTCACTCTCCCAGCATATTCACAGTCCCAGCAGGTTCACCCTCCCAGCACATTCACAGTCCCAGCAGGTTCACTCTTCCAGCACATTCACAGTCCCAGCAGGTTCCCTCTCCCAGCACATTCACAGTCCCAGCAGGTTCACTCTCCCAGCACATTCACAGTCCCAGCAGCTTCACTCTGCCAGCACATTCAGAGTCCCAGCAGGTTCCCTCTCCCAGCACATTCACAGTCCCAGCAGTTTGACTCTCCCAGCACATTCACAGTCCCAGCAGGTTCACTCTACCAGCACATTCACAGTCCCAGCAGGTTCACTCTCCCAGCACATTCACAGTCCCAGCAGGTTCACTCTCCCAGCACATTCACAGTCCCAGCAGGTTAACCCTCCCAGCACATTCACAGTCCCAGCAGGTTCACTCGCCCAGCACATTCACAGTCGCAAAAGGTGCACTCTCCCAGCACATTCACAGTCCCAGCAGGTTCACTCTCCCAGCACATTCACAGTCCCAGCAGGTTCACTCTCCCATCACATTCACAGTCCCAGCAGGTTCACTCTCCCAGCACATTCACAGTCCCAGCAGGTTCACTCTCCCAGCAAATTCACAGTCCCAGCAGGTTCACTCTCCCAGCACATTCACAGTCCCAGCAGGTTCACTCTCCCAGCAAATTCACAGTCCCAGCAGGTTCACTCTCCCAGCAAATTCACAGTCCCAGCAGGTTCACTCTCCCAGCAAATTCACAGTCCCAGCAGGTTAACTCTCCCAGCAAATTCACAGTCCCAGCAGGTTCACCCTCCCAGCAAATTCACAGTCCCAGCAGGTTCACTCTCCCAGCAAATTCACAGTCCCAGCAGGTTCACCCTCCCAGCAAATTCACAGTCCCAGCAGGTTCACTCTCCCAGCACATTCACAGTCCCAGCAGGTTCACTCTCCCAGCAAATTCACAGTCCCAGCAGGTTCACTCTCCCAGCACATTCACAGTCCCAGCAGGTAAACTCTCCCAGCACATTCACAGTCCCAACAAGTTCACTCTCCCAGCAAATTCACAGTCCCAGCAGGTTCACTCTCCCAGCACATTCACAGTCCCAGCAGGTTCCCTCTCCCAGCACATTCACAGTCCCAGCAAGTTCCCTCTCCCAGCACATTCAAAGTCCCAGCAGGTTCACTCTCCCAGCACATTCACAGTCCCAGCAGTTTCACTCTCCCAGCACATTCACAGTCCCAGCAGGTTCACCCTCCCAGCACATTCACAGTCCCAGCAGGTTCCCTCTCCCAGCACATTCACAGTCCCAGCAGGTTCCCTCTCCCAGCACATTCACAGTCCCAGCAGGTTCCCTCTCCCAGCACATTCACAGTCCCAGCAGGCTCACACTCCCAGCACATTCACAGTCCCAGCAGGTTCACTCTCCCAGCACATTGACAGTCCCAGCAGGTTCACTCTCCCAGCACATTCACAGTCCCAGCAGGTTCACTCTCCCAGCACTTTCACAGTCCCAGCAGGTTCACTCTCCCAGCACATTCACAGTCCCAGCAGGTTCACTCTCCCAGCACATTCACAGTCCCAGCAGGTTCACTCTCCCAGCACATTCACAGTCCCAGCAGGTTCACCCTCCCAGCACATTCACAGTCCCAGCAGGTTCAACCTCCCAGCACATTCACAGTCCCAGCAGGTTCACTCTCCCAGCACATTCACAGTCCCAGCAGGTTCACCCTCCCACCACATTCACAGCCCCAGCAGCTTCAACCTCCCAGCACATTCACAGTCCCAGCAGGTTCACTCTCCCAGAATATTCACAGTCCCAGCAGGTTCACTCTCCCACCACATTCACAGTCCCAGCAGGTTCACTCTTCCAGCACATTCACAGTCCCAGCAGGTTCACTCTCCCAGCACATTCACAGTCCCAGCAGGCTCACACTCCCAGCACATTCACAGTCCCAGCAGGTTCACTCTCCCAGCACATTCACAGTCCCAGCAGGTTCACTCTCCCAGCACATTCACAGTCCCAGCAGGTTCACTCTCCCAGCACTTTCACAGTCCCAGCAGGTTCACTCTCCCAGCACATTCACAGTCCCAGCAGCTTCACCCTCCCAGCACATTCACAGTCCCAGCAGGTTCACTCTCCCAGCACATTCACAGTCCCAGCAGGTTCACCCTCCCAGCACATTCACAGTCCCAGCAGCTTCACCCTCCCAGCACATTCACAGTCCCAGCAGGTTCACTCTCCCAGCACATTCACAGTCCCAGCAGGTTCACTCTCCCAGCAAATTCACAGTCCCAGCAGGTTCACTCTCCCAGCAAATTCACAGTCCCAGCAGGTTCACTCTCCCAGCAAATTCACAGTCCCAGCAGGTTCACTCTCCCAGCACATTCACAGTCCCAGCAGGTTCACTCTCCCAGCACATTCACAGTCCCAGCAGGTTCACTCTCCCAGCACATTCACAGTCCCAGCAGGTTCACCCTCCCAGCACATTCACAGTCCCAGCAGGTTCACCCTCCCAGCAAATTCACAGTCCCAGCAGGTTCACCCTCCCAGCAAATTCACAGTCCCAGCAGGTTCACTCTCCCAGCACATTCACAGTCCCAGCAGGTTCGCTCTCCCAGCAAATTCACAGTCCCAGCAGGTTCACCCTCCCAGCGCATTCACAGTCCCAGCAGGTTCACTCTCCCAGCACATTCACAGTCCCAGCAGGTTCACTCTCCCAGCAAATTCACAGTCCCAGCAGGTTCACCCTCCCAGCAAATTCACAGTCCCAGCAGGTTCACTCTCCCAGCAAATTCACAGTCCCAGCAGGTTCACTCTCCCAGCACATTCACAGTCCCAGCAGGTTCACTCTCCCAGCACATTCACAGTCCCAGCAGGTTCACTCTCCCAGCAAATTCACAGTCCCAGCAGGTTCACTCTCCCAGCAAATTCACAGTCCCAGCAGGTTCACTCTCCAGCACATTCACAGTCCCAGCAGGTTCACTCTCCCAGCAAATTCACAGTCCCAGCAGGTTCACTCTCCCAGCAAATTCACAGTCCCAGCAGGTTCACTCTCCCAGCAAATTCACAGTCCCAGCAGGTTCACTCTCCCAGCAAATTCACAGTCCCAGCAGGTTCACTCTCCCAGCAAATTCACAGTCCCAGCAGGTTCACTCTCCCAGCAAATTCACAGTCCCAGCAGGTTCACCCTCCCAGCAAATTCACAGTCCCAGCAGGTTCACCCTCCCAGCAAATTCACAGTCCCAGCAGGTTCACTCTCCCAGCAAATTCACAGTCCCAGCAGGTTCACTCTCCCAGCACATTCACAGTCCCAGCAGGTAAACTCTCCCAGCACATTCACAGTCCCAGCAGGTTCACTCTCCCAGCAAATTCACAGTCCCAGCAGGTTCACTCTCCCAGCAAATTCACAGTCCCAGCAGGTTCACTCTCCCAGCACATTCACAGTCCCAGCAGGTTCTCTCTCCCAGCAAATTCAAAGTCCCAGCAGGTTCACTCTCCCAGCAAATTCACAGTCCCAGCAGGTTCACCGTCCCAGCAAATTCACAGTCCCAGCAGGTTCACTCTCCCAGCAAATTCACAGTCCCAGCAGGTTCACTCTCCCAGCACATTCACAGTCCCAGCAGGTTCACTCTCCCAGCACATTCACAGTCCCAGCAGGTTCACTCTCCCAGCAAATTCACAGTCCCAGCAGGTTCACTCTCCCAGCAAATTCACAGTCCCAGCAGGTTCACTCTCCCGGCACATTCACAGTCCCAGCAGGTTCACTCTCCCAGCAAATTCACAGTCCCAGCAGGTTCACTCTCCCAGCAAATTCACAGTCCCAGCAGGTTCACTCTCCCAGCAAATTCACAGTCCCAGCAGGTTCACTCTCCCAGCAAATTCACAGTCCCAGCAGGTTCACTCTCCCAGCACATTCACAGTCCCAGCAGGTTCACTCTCCCAGCAAATTCACAGTCCCAGCAGGTTCACTCTCCCAGCACATTCACAGTCCCAGCAGGTTCACTGTCCCAGCAAATTCACAGTCCCAGCAGGTTCACTCTCCCAGCAAATTCACAGTCCCAGCAGGTTCACTCTCCCAGCACATTCACAGTCCCAGCAGGTTCACTCTCCCAGCAAATTCACAGTCCCAGCAGGTTCACTCTCCCAGCAAATTCACAGTCCCAGCAGGTTCACTCTCCCAGCAAATTCACAGTCCCAGCAGGTTCACTCTCCCAGCAAATTCACAGTCCCAGCAGGTTCACTCTCCCAGCAAATTCACAGTCCCAGCAGGTTCACTCTCCCAGCAAATTCACAGTCCCAGCAGGTTCACTCTCCCAGCAAATTCACAGTCCAGCAGGTTCACTCTCCCAGCAAATTCACAGTCCCAGCAGGTTCACTCTCCCAGCAAATTCACAGTCCCAGCAGGTTCACTCTCCCAGCAAATTCACAGTCCCAGCAGGTTCACTCTCCCAGCAAATTCACAGTCCCAGCAGGTTCACTCTCCCAGCACATTCACAGTCCCAGCAGGTTCACTCTCCCAGCAAATTCACAGTCCCAGCAGGTTCACTCTCCCAGCAAATTCACAGTCCCAGCAGGTTCACTCTCCCAGCAAATTCACAGTCCCAGCAGGTTCACTCTCCCAGCACATTCACAGTCCCAGCAGGTTCACTCTCCCAGCAAATTCACAGTCCCAGCAGGTTCACTCTCCCAGCACATTCACAGTCCCAGCAGGTTCACTCTCCCAGCACATTCACAGTCCCAGCAGTTCACTCTCCCAGCCAAATTCACAGTCCCAGCAGTTCACTCTCCCAGCAAATTCA
>NW_027597834.1:55000-62500 GCF_964194155.1 Cetorhinus maximus | reverse complement strand
TCTCACACACACACTCTCACACACACACACTCACACACACATGCACACTCTCACACTCTCTCTCATACACTCTCTCACACACACACACTCACACACACAGACTCACACACACTCTCTCACACACACACACTCACACACACAGACTCACACACACTCTCTCACACACACAGACACATACACACTCACCCACTCACACATACACACACGCACTCGTTAACACAGACACAACCACAATCACTCACATACACAATCTCGTGCACATACACTCAGGAACGCGCTCCCTGCATCTTCAGTTTATAAAAGTGTTAAAACGATGCTTTAACAAACTCCATCTGTTTCCCGGTGTCTGTGCCAAATGTAAATGTTCCCTGGATGCCAGGGTGAATGTGACAGATTTGATCCATCGTTAGCGCTTTATCACCCTCCAGCATACTCGCTGTCATGTCCACTTCTCTTGCCTGTAACGTGCAATATCTGCATCCCAAATGCACACACACTCTCAGCTCCCATCAAACGCTCGTGGGTTTGACACCCACTTCACAGACTTGAGCACCTACTCCAGACCGGCACTCCCAGTTTCAGTACTGAGGGAGAGCTGCACTGTCAGAGCAAGCAGCTCTCAGAGGAGATGTTAAACCCAGGCCCCGTCTGTCTTTACAGCTCGGTCTCAAAGACCCCTGGGAGTGTTTGATGGGGACAGTGTAGAGGGAGCTTTACTCTGTATCTAACCCCGTGCTGTACCTGTCCTGGGAGTGTTTGATGGGGACAGTGTAGAAGGAGCTTTAGTCTGTATCTAACCCCGTGCTGTACCTGTCCTGGGAGTGTTTGATGGGGACAGTGTAGAAGGAGCTTTACTCTGTATCTAACCCCGTGCTGTACCTGTCCTGGGAGTGTTTGATGGGGACAGTGTAGAAGGAGCTTTACTCTGTATCTAACCCCATGCTGTACCCTCCCTCAGTGCCTCCTCGCCATCATGAAGTGTTAATCACTGAGCCGGGATCCTCATCTGTGACTGATAGTCTATCCTGGAACACTTGCTGTGAAGTAATTCCTGTCTCTGGACACCTTCTGCTGCCTATGTTGTCTGGCAGTTCGCTAATTGCCTCCTCGCGCTCTGCCAATCTGGCTGAATTCCCAGTCTGCCACCTGCTGCCCTGCCCATTGGGCGCCAGCCAAGTGCAGCTGGTTTATCCTCAATCAGCCTCCAGCAGCTCCCGACACGACCCCGGCTTCAGGTTACCCAGTCCCCAGTAAACCCGGGGACTGGGCGAGGGCGCGGAGATGGCAGCTCGGGGTCACCGATGCCGACATGCGTGAAGGGCAAGGCAAGGCCTAGCGTCAATGGCGAAGCCTTCGAACATCCCGGATCGCACACACTCCCCGCCCACCCGCCAACCCTCTAAATATTTCACTTTGCCGATCATCAGAAGATGGACGGACCATTGAAAATGCTCCTGTCCAAAACGACCAAGGGGGGGTTTACATGAAGTAAAGGCAGCCATGGTCTTACTCGATGGTGGATTGGGCTCGATGGGCCGAATGGCCTCCTTCTGCTCCCACCTCTCACGGTCTTGACTCGTAAACTCGATAACCCGCCGGCTAGTTAGTTTGTAACTAGAGGCATCAACAACTCGTACTTGGACACGCCTTTGCTTTCATAAAATGGACAATGATGGGCTGTGAAAGATGGCTGCCCAGGGTCACCTGACTCTCCCTCTCTCTCTATGGATTTAAACACTGCCGCACTGTCTCGATAGGTCAACAGGACACAATCCAGGCTGGACGTGTCATAACCCACCCCCTGAAACCATCCAAAAAGGTCGAATGTGTCATTCTGAACCCTAAAACGATGTTCAACAGCGAGGTCCCTAAGGACATTGGGGCAGGTGACAAAAAGCTCGGTCAAGAAAGGGACGGTTTAGAGGCAGCATCTTAAAGGAGGAGAGAGAGAGAGAGAGCGGCACCGAGGGGTTTAGGGAAGGGGGATTCCGGAGCTTAGGGCCCCCAGGCAGCTGAAGGCAGAACGATTATAATCGGCGTTGCTCAAGAGGCCGGGATTAGAGGAACTCAGAGATCTCGGAGGGTGGTTGGGCTGGAGGAGGTTACAGAGATAGGGAGGCGGGGTGGGGGCGAGGCCATAGAGAGATCCAAAAACAAGGACGGGAAATTTAAAAATTGGAGCCTCTGTGGACCAATGGGGACCAATGTCGGTCAGTGAGCCCAGGGATAGGGTGATAGAGGAATGGAACTTGGCCTGAGTCGGGGCACAGACACCAGAGCCCAAAGAGGGTGGAGCACAGGAGACCAGCCACTGGATTTCTTGACTTGAATGTGTCATTCTGAACCCTAAGGTCATGGATGCCTCAAAACCCCCAGGGTGAATGTCTGCAAACAATTAACCCAGGTTGTGTCAACTTAAGCCCAACGCTGTGTTTGGAAGGAAGCTGAGAGAAACCACGTGGTAAGTCAGCCATGTTGGCCTCCTATTTTCATCTTTAAGCGCTGTCTGCCCACAACAGCAACAGCAGAAATGGCAGCAGCGCCTATGGCCTTAAGAACTGGAGACAGTTAAGATGGTAAAGTCTCCAAGCCTGTTCCTTCTGGAGTCCACAAATACAGCAAACTGACCTCCCCGGCAGTGAGGCTGCAAGTAACTAACCTCGTGACCTGCCGAAAACCCACCTCTTCGAGAGAATCCTGCAACGACTCTGACATGCAACTCTGGCTAATTGAATCCACCCAACTCCAGTTCAGGAGCAAACGTCTTTTCTTCACCGAGGCCCGAACCGTGTAATTTCCAGGACGAGTCAATCACGTCTCGTGAGTTACAAATGACCCTTTTCCTTGTAACTTGTAACAGTGCGCTATTCTCTTTAACTGTACTTTCCTCAGGCGTGTGTGTGTGTGTGAGAGAGACTGGGCGAGTGAGTGAAGCAGCATCGGATTTTCAGTGTGCTCCTCTTGATTTAAACCCACAAAAACTTGCAGCTGGCTGTGCAAATTGTGCGCACGCTCAAGGGTTAAAAAACACATGCCTCACCCTTTTCAAAAGCAGTGGGTCCCATTCGCCACTCGCTCTTTCCCGCCCTGTCGGTGAGGTTTGGGGTGAGTTTGTGGGGCGGAAGGGGGTTGTTAAGAGTGTCAACCTGACCCTGCCGACATTTGCCATATTTGCAATTCCAGGGACAGGGGGTTGACTGCGCACGTGCCCTGCGGTATATTGCCCCCCACCCCCACCGGCTACAAAGATGGCGGCTGGCGTTGGCAGCAAACGCAGCCTGCCAACAATACTGCCTGGGCGATTCTCCCTCACCCCAGAAGCGGAAGGAGGCAGAAGGTGTGGAAACTGAAACAGACCAAGTTCCCTAAGCACAAATCCATTTGCTTCCAATTTATCCTTTTGACGTCGGTTTCAAACTCCGATGGGTCCTGGTTCACCCGGAGCGGTTCCCAATCCTGTCGCGGACAGGGCGAGAGAGGGAGCGACCGAAACCCCCGTCCCCCTCCCCTGCTGATTTCGGACAGGAACAGGCGTGCGTTTCCTAACCCCTGAGCGCGTGCGCAATTCGACTGACCAGCAGCAGGCTTTTGTGGGTTTAAGTCAAGGAGTCTGGAGGGAAGAGGTGGAATTTCAGGCAGGGAAAGGGGAACAAGAGAGGGAAAAGTAGGAGAGAAATGAAAGGGACGAAAGAGAATTCCAGGAGAGAGAAAGATAGAGAGAGAGAGATCGAGAACAAGAACCTTCCAGATGCAAAACGTTTGAGCAGGAATTGCAAGCATAAAAAGATAGTGAAATAAAAGGGATTGAATTGGCTGGGGAGAAATTTTCTTGATGTAGCCAAGAAATCGTTGGCAATCCGACTGACTTCAGAGGCAGGCTTTGATTCCTTCAAGTATTCCTGCTGAGTACAAAAGATTTGTTGAAAAAGACATTGAAGCGTGTTCTCCATAACCTTTGAGAAGTTAGCCTGAAGAAATTTGGACTCTACTGAGACAGAAGCCGGTTCACTGGAAAAAGCTCCCGAGGCTTATTCCCCGTCGTCTGCAGAGAGCTCTACAAACGCTGAGCAAAAGGGGAAAACGACGCACTGAGTGCTAACGGGTTAGGACCAGAGGCATACCGCCAGAGATTTAGGAACCCTCGCAAAAAAGAAACCCTCTCGGATTCGAGAGCACTAAATGATTCGCACTTGACCGGTGGATGCAATCACTCCAAACTGACCACACACACACACACACACACACAAGGGATCGAGAGAGATAAGAGAGAGGAGTTCACAAATTGCCTCACATACGTAGAGGAACAATAGGTTTTAAACACATGGAATGCATCCATCAGAGCAGGCGACTATGGATTAACCCCCAAACCAAGAGCTCACAATAGAATTGGCTCCGGTAGCACTTACAAGATGGGGGGAGACAGGGTGAGCGTAAGTGAATCAGAAATGGACTCGGTTGTGGGGGGTGGAAATAGGAGAGTCGGGAAGAAAAGGCAGATCAGTCTCCAACTTTCAAAAGAAGGAGGGTGGGCCAGTAAGCACCAGCCGGGGGACGCCCAGTGTAGTTTTCAGTGTGGGAAGCCTGGGCCTATCAGGGAGAGTCGTTGGCATTCCAAAAGGGCCCCCAGGGGACACTGCGGTCAAGCGTGTAGCCGTGAAGCTGGTGAACCTGTGCTCCAATGTACCAGGGGGGCCCAGGACGCCACAACTCCCTGCACAAATGGAAAACCGCCTCCGGGAAAATGTATCCCAGATTCCGGGGAAAGGGGTAACGATCTTCAGGGGCTACAGGTTGTCCTCAAACATTACTTGGAGCGGAGGTTGCAGAGATGACACCCAAAGGTAGAACGGACGCCACAGTGTTGGTAAAAGGACTTAATGGCAACTATCTGAAGGTTGCCTCGGTTAAGGTTTACCTGCGAGGTGAGCTGGTCACTGATGGAGTGACCGTTCGGGACTCACCCTGGCACGGGGTGGGGGGTGGGGTCGACCTATCGAGGAGCAACGGCCTTGCGGAGTGTCGGAGGCCCTGTTGCCAGAAGCTTCCGCGCACCCCTCCCGGAGGCTGGGGAAGCTGCGGGGACCAGCTGCAGAGGGGCCGAGGAAGTCCCGAAAGCTCCCTCGGTGGCGATAGGGCCCGCGAGGATTAAGGAGGCTGGGGGAAAGCCTACTGTCGGATTTGGAGGGGCCAAGTTGGAGCCAGTAGAAAGCAACGGAGCTCAGATGAATGCTTCGGAGGTTGGAGGGAATGCCTCAGAGGTGTGGTTGGCAGGAATCTGCTTCGGAGATTTAAATAGGACAAGGAAACTCCCCAAGCAGACGGGCGAGAAGAGTGATGGAGGCGCCTCACCTAGTCAATGTGCCAGGACCTGAAGGGTTAAACCCATGGGATGCGGAAGCAGCAACCGAAGGGTTAAAGACTTTACAGGAAGTGCAGCCATGTCGTAACCGAAATCCGCATTTTAAAGGCCTGGGAACAGAAGAAACTGTGAAATCTTAACCCCCTCCAAGCCTCCAGAGTCGAACTTGAGTTTCCTCTAAGCCCCAACATGCCCGTCGGTGATCAAACTCCCACAAACACGTATTAGCCAAGACGCCAACCCGAGAAGCAACGGATACCCGGGGCCTTTAAACGGGGGAAGCGACAAGGGAGGGCACGAGGATCCTGAAAAGAGCCTCCCTAGGGCCAGACCGCCCCCACCACCCCACACCAGAACTCGAATCTTGCCCGATCCAAGAAAAATTGAGGGTGACGAGAAACCGAAGCTCGGTAAACAGGAAAATGGCTGTTGCTGTTGAGTTGTTGAACCGTCGCTGTGTGAAGTTAATGGGCAGAATTTTAAGGTCAGCCTGGGGGCGGGGGTTGGGGTGCGAGCGCCCGAACCAATCGGCCGTGGAATCGCTCGCGCGGCATTTCAGCTAGCGGAGGCTGCGCGCAACAGTCGGAAGGGCGCCTGCCGACAATTAAGAGGCCGATTAAGCCCATTAGCAGCGCGACGGTCTCCGGTTTCTCATGGACTGTCCAACCTTACAGTTGGCGGACGGGTGACTAGGCAAGGTGGCTGTTCATTGGCCAGCCAGCCAGCGTGAAATCGCGGTCAGGGGCCAATCGCGGTCGGTGGTCCATTTCCCCCGGCCGCTTCTGGGACCACCGATCATGCCCGCGCGCCCAACCTAAAACCCCCGCCCAATGTATGGACGTTGGAATGTGCGTGTGCAGAATGTGTGTTCCTGACCCCTCTTGCTTTACCATGAAAGCAATCTAAAGGAAAAAATGTAATCAAGGTTCGATTTTTTTTTCCTGTGCGGCAGAGGCAACGCCATGTTGAGTCATATTCATAACGTTTAAAACATTAATCTCAGTGCGGAATCCTCCGGAACTGACCTTTCTTTTGAAAATGGACAATGGCGGGCTGCCCAAAGATGGCCGCCGACGATCGCCTGACTCTCTCTCTCTCTGTCTCGAAAGGACCAGAGGGCATATTCCAGACTAGGAGCGTCGCTACCCATCTCCTGAAACCATCCAAAAAGGTACTTCCTGACTTGAATGGGTCATTCTGAAACCTAAGAATGTCTGCAAACAACTAACCCATGTCGTGGCTAATCAACTGAAGCCCAACACCACATTTGGAAGGAGGCGGTGAGAAACCACATGGTAAGTCAGCCATGTTGGTCTCCCTATTTTGACCTTTAGGTGCTGTCTGCGTACGACAGCAGCAGCAGAAAGGGCAGAGGCAGTCAGATTGCAAAGTCCCCATGCCTGTTCCTTCTTGAGTCTACAAATCCAGCAAACCTACCTCCTAGTAACGAGACGACAAGTAACTAATCTCGTGGCCTCCTGCAGAAAACCCATCTCTTGGAGAGAATCCCTCGACTACTCTGGTATACGACTTTGGCTACCGGACCCGCCTAACTTTTGGGGAGGTAGTGGCCTAGCAGTATTGCCACCAGACTAGTAATCGAGAGACCTTGGGTAATGCTTTGAGGGCTAGGGTGCAAATCCCACCATGGCATTTGATGGAACATGAATTCAATTTAAAAAATCTGCAATTAAAAGTCTAATGATATCCAAAAACCCCATCTGGTTCACTAATGCCCCTTTAGGGAAGGAAATCTGCCAACCTTACCCGGTCTGGCCTACATGTGACTCCCAGACCCACACAGCGATGTGGTTGACTCTTCAAGGGCCTAGCAAGCTATTCAGATCTCAAGGGCAATTGGAGATGGGCTAAAATGAATGAATGAAAATAAACTCCACTTCAGGAACAACAACATCTTCTTCACTGGACCTGCACTGTTTGTTTTCCAAGACAAGCCAATCGCTTGAATTACAAATTATTCTTTTGCTTATAACTCGTAACAGTGCACTATTTCCTTTAACAGCTTTCTCAGGTGTGTGTGTGTATATGTGACTGGGTGGGTGAGATTTCTGGGGTGAATGCATGAATAAACAATCTTTATTTAAACCCACAAAAGCTTGCTGCTGACTATTCAAATTGTC
>NW_027597834.1:0-50000 GCF_964194155.1 Cetorhinus maximus | reverse complement strand
GGTACATGTTTGAACCAAGGCTGTAATGAGGTCAGGAGCTGAGTGGCCCTGGCAGAACCCAAACTGGGTGTCAGTGAGCAGGTTATTGCTAAGCAAGTGCCGCATGATAGCACTGTTGATGACCCCTTCCATTACTTTGATCGATGATGATCTGATGATGGAGAGTAGACTGATGGGATGGCAATTGGCCGGATTTGATTTGTCCTGCTTTTTCTGGACTGGACATACCTGGGCAATTTTCCACATAGCCGGGTAGATGCCAGTGTTGTAGCTATACTGGGACATCTTGGCTAGGGGCGCGGCAAGTTCTGGAGCACAAGTCTTCAGTACCATTGCCAGAATATTGTCAGTGCCCATAGCCCATGCATTATCCAGTGCCTTCATCTGTTTCTTGATATCACGTGGAGTGAATCGAATTGGCTGAAGACTGGCATCTATGATGCTGGGGACCTCTGGAGGAGGCTGAGATGGATCATCCACTCGGCACTTCTGGCTGAAGATTGTAGTAAATGCTTCAGCCTTATCTTTTGCACTGATGTGCTGGGCTCCTCCATCATTGAGGATGGGGATATTTGTGGAGCCTCCTCCTCCAGTGAGTTGCTTATTTGTCCACCACCATTCATGACTGGATATGGCAGGATTGTAAATCTTAGATCTGATCCGTTGGTTGTGGGATCGCTTAGCTCTGTCTATCACTTGCTGTTTATGCTGTTTGGCACGCAAGTAGTCCTGTGTTATAGCTTCATCAGGTTGACACCTCATTTTTAGGTATACCTGGTGCTGCTCCTGGCATGCCCTCCTGCACTCTTCATTGAACCAGGGTTGATCCCCTGGCTTGATGGTAATGGTAGAGTGGGGGATATGCCAGGCTATGAGGTTACAGATTGTGGTTGAGTACAATTCTGCTGCTGCTGATGGCCCACAGCGCCTCATGGATCCCAGTCTTGAGTTGCTAGATCTGTTTGAAATCTATCCCATTTAGCACGGTGGTAGTGCCACACAACACGATGGAGGGTATCCTCAATGTGAAGATGGGACTTTGTCTCCACAGTGACTGTGCGGTGGTCACTCCTACCGATACTGTCATGGACAGATGCATCTGCGGCAGGCAGGTTGGTGAGGATGAGGTCAAGTATGTTTTTACCTCTTGTTGGTTCCCCCACCACCTGCCGCAGACCCAGTCTAGCAGCTATGTCATTTAGGACTCGGCCAGCTCGGTCAGTAGTGGTGCTACCGAGCCACTCTTGGTGATGGACATTGAAGTCCCCCACCCAGAGTACATTCTGTGCCCTTGCCACCCTCAGTGCTTCCTCCAAGTGGTGTTCAACATGGGGGAAGCACTGATTCATCAGCTGAGGGAGGGCGGTACGTGGTAATCAGCAGGAGGTTTCCTTGCCCATGTTTGACCTGATGCCATGAGGCTTCATGGGGTCCGGAGTCGATGTTGAGGGCTCCCAGGGCAACTCCCTCCCGACTGTATACCACTGTGCCGCCACCTCTGCTGGGTCTGTCCTGCAGGTGGGACAGGACATACCCAGGGATGGTGATGGTGCTGCCTGGGACATTATCTGTAAGGTATGATTCCGTGAGGATGACGATGTCAGGCTGTTGCTTGACTAGTCTGTGAAAGGCTTAACATATGAGGAACGTTTGAGGACTCTGGGTCTATACTCGGTGGAGTTTAGAAGGATGAGGGGGAATCTGATTGAAACTTACAGAATACTGAAAGGCCTGGATAGAGTGGACGTGGGGGAAGATGTTTCCATTAGTAGGAGAGACTAGGACCTGAGAGCACAGCCTCAGAGTAAAGGGAAGACCTTTTAGAACAGAGACGAGGAGAAACTTCTTTAGCCAGAGAGTGGTGAATCTATGGAATTCATTGCCACAGAAAGCTGTGGAGGCGAGGTCATTGAGCGTATTTAAGAGCGAGAATGGGGGTTGAGAAACTTATCAGCCACGATTGAATGGCGGAGCAGACTCGATGGGCCGAATGGCCTAATTTCTGCTCCTATGTCTTATGGTCTTATGGTCTTTTCACCTGCTCACCAACCGCATGGTTAGACAGGGGCAGCGAAAAGTTCAATTTTATTACATATTTAATTGCCGGCGGCCGAGTCCGAAAGATGGGAATGTCAACGTGCCCGGAAAAGTGGTACCTGGATGTGGTTCCTCAGGGGACGAGCTGGAGGAGGGAGGGGTGGTTGTGGGGAGGGGTGTGAGGAAGAGGGGGCAGGATTTGGCAAGTCTCTGTCGAACAGAGGGAGGTAGTCTATCTACAGATTTAACGCTGATGGTGTGTAACTGATGGAGTGAGAGCTGGGGGTGACCCTCTCACTTCAGTCCCATTCCCACAGGAGCGGTTCAGTGGGAGAGGAGTGGGGGATCCATATTCTCTGTGCTCACTGACCCGGAGCCCTTGCGGCTGCACAGAGTCTCTCGCGTCAAACAACACGCCCCCGACAGACGAAAGGGGTCCAAGCCTCCCTCCGGCGCAAGCAAAACTCTGCCCCCTCTAACCGCACCAAGTCCCATTCACCCATCACCGCACCCCCCACCCACCCCTGCTCACTGACCCACATCGGCTCCCAGTCCACTGCCAAGTCGCATTTTCAAACTCCACCGCCCCCCCGCTTTATCCCCTTCACACCCAGTGCCGCTGGCAGCTGTGGGTCATTAATGGTGTTTGCAAAGAGCCGGCATAGGCACGATGGGCAGAATGGCTTCGTTCTGTGCTGTGTGAATCGATGAAGAATTCCCGCCTCCCCCTCACTCTACCCCCGCTGCCCTTGGGTCCCACACACATAAACACACACACATCTCTCTGTCTGGGGCAAATGGGCTAATCAATAACATTCCCAACGTCTCTGACTAGGACAAATGGGCTAATCAATAGCATTCCCAAAATCTCTGACTGGGACAAATGGGCTAATCAATGGCATTCCCAATGTCTCTGACTGGGACAAATGGGCTAATCAATGGCATTCCCAACATCTCTGACTGGGACAAATGGGCTAATCAATGGCATTCCCAACATCTCTGACTGGGACAAATGGGCTAATCAATGGCATTCCCAATGTCTCTGACTGGGACAAATGGGCTAATCAATAACATTCCCAACGTCTCTGACTGGGACAAATGGGCTAATCAATGGCATTCCCAACATCTCTGACTGGGACAAATGGGCTAATCAATGGCATTCCCAACATCTCTGACTGGGACAAGTGGGCTAATCAATAACATTCCCAACATCTCTGACTGGGACAAATGGGCTAATCAATGGCATTCCCAACATCTCTGACTGGGACAAGTGGGCTAATCAATAACATTCCCAACATCTCTGACTGGGACAAATGGGCTAATCAATGGCATTCCCAACATCTCTGACTGGGACAAGTGGGCTAATCAATAACATTCCCAACATCTCTGACTGGGACAAATGGGCTAATCAATGGCATTCCCAACATCTCTGACTGGGACAAATGGGCTAATCAATGGCATTCCCAACGTCTCTGACTGGGGCAAATGGGCTAATCAATAGCATTCCCAACGTTTTTAAAACAAGATAATCAGATGGCAGATGTGCTTTTTCAGGCCTGCAATAGTTTCCCGGTTAAGTTTGAGATATGTCTTGTCTCGGGCTCCTTCAGTAACCTGTGCGGACTCGCCAGTCAGCATTGCAGTCAATACTGAGAAACTCAACACACCACTGGCCCCAGATCAAAAACCCCTCCCTGTTTATTGCCAGGAGTGGGAGCACCAAGGTGGGGGAGGGGGAGGGGGCGAGGTTGGGGATGGTGGGGTGGAGAGTGGGAGGCAGCGGATGGGGCTTGGGTTTTCCCACCTGATCCGTTGCCCTTCTGGCAAGACAACCTCCGTACCGATCGTCCGCCAACACAGAGAGCGGCCGTGAATTCAGAGGGGAGACAAGAAGACCCCCCCACACCCCACTCACTCCCCCTGCCCACGAGGCATGGGGACCTGAGGCTGCTCCAGGCCGGGCTCACCCACGTTGGGGGCTGAAAGGAGCCGGACCTGCAGTGGGAGTGAACAGGGCTAAAAGGATCCTCAGGCGAGGCAGAGCGCCAGAGGGATATGACCCACAATGGGCTCTGTGTACGTGAGATTTGAGGCACATTGGGCACTGTGTGTGTGTGGGATATGGGCTACATTGGGCACTGTGTGTGTGGGATATGGGCCACACTGGGCACTGTGTGTGTGGGATATGGGCCACACTGGGCACTGTGTGTGTGTGGGATATGAGCCACACTGGGCACTGTGTGTGTGGGATATGGGCCACAATGGGCACTGTGTGTGGGATATGGGCCACACTGGGAACTATATGTGTGGGATATGAGCCACACTGGGCACTGTGTGTGTGTGGGATATGGGCCACACTGGGCACTGTGTGTGTGGGATATGGGCCACACTGGGAACTATATGTGTGGGATATGAGCCACACTGGGCACTGTGTGTGGGATATGGGCCACACTGGGCACTGTGTGTGTGGGATATGGGCCACACTGGGCACTGTGTGTGTGGGATATGGGCTACACTGGGAACTATATGTGTGGGATATGGGCCACAATAGGCACTGTGTGTGTGGGATATGGGCCACAATAGGCACTGTGTGTGTGTGTGTGTGGGATATGGGCCACACTGGGCACTATGTGTGTGGGATATGAGCCACACTGGGCACTGTGTGTGTGTGTGTGGGATATGGGCCACACTGGGTACTGTGTGTGTGGGATATGGGCCACACTGGGAACTGTGTGTGTGGGATATGGGCCACACTGGGCACTGTGTGTGTGGGATATGGGCCACACTGGGTACTGTGTGTGTGGGATATGGGCCACACTGGGCACTGTGTGTGTGTGGATTGAGGATTTTAGAATAGAGGCGCTGTCGCGCTGGAAGCCGTTGTAGGCCAGCGAGCGCCGGGGGTGATGGGTGGGCGGGACTTGGCGTGAGTTAGGGAGGGGGGCGGACAGCAGAGTTTTGGATGGGCTGAAGCTGATGGAGGGTGAGGCTGGGGAGGCAGTGGTATGGTGGAGGCAGCAGGAGCGTGGAAGAGGGTCCCAGCAGAGAGTGCAGTGAGGCAGCCTCGGTGACAGAGAGGGTCCGGGACGGGGAGCTCTGTTCAGGCGACACTGAGGCTGTGAACAGGCCGGGTCGGTCAGGGACGGTTACCAGGTGAGATGAGACGGGGGCCCAGTCAGTGGTGGTGTTGAGGTGCCTCTCCCAGCTCCATAACCTTACGACAGAGAAACACCAAAGAAGCAACCAGCACTCTCTAAATCGTAAAGGCCGTTCGGCCCATCCGCTCCATGCTGGTGTTTATGCTCCATACGAGTCTCCTCCCACCTCTTCATCTCACCCTATCTGCATATTCCCTTCTCCCTCATGTGTTTATGTAGCTTCCCCCTTAAGAGTATCTACACTCTTCACCTCATCCCCTCCCTGTGGGGGCGAGTTCCACATTCTCCCCACCCTCTCTGGGTGAAGAAGTTTCTCCTGAATTCCTGATCGGATTTATTAGTGACCGCCTCATGTTGATGGGCCCTGGTCCTGGTCCCACCCACAGATGGAAACATCTCGACATCTACCCCACCGAACCCCCTTCGCAGTCTTAAAGGACCCCATCAGGTCGACTAGTTTGTCTTTTCCGGGGAAAGGAGTCCATTTGCTGGTTTCCCCACGCACCCCTCTCCCCCTCACACACACGGTCCCTCCTCCCCCCATCCCCCAAATCGATGGCTCTACCTCTTTCCCGTTTCTCTGCGAATAAATCGCGAGTGCAATTCGGCAGGACAATAAGCGGTTATAGGCCGGAGCAGGCAGTCGCAAAGGGACACCGTGAGCGCCGAAACAGAGTGCGCAAACCCGCGGCAGACGCAGCCCGATGGGAGCGAGCATGAGGGCATCAACTCAACGACAGGGAGGGGCATTTTGGACGGGGTGAGAAGCACGGGAAAGCGTGGGATCGCAGGCAGACTGTTGGTCCATGTGGAGCGATCGTAGGAACGTAGGGTTGGGGAGCAGAAGGAGGCCATTCGGCCCTTCGAGCCTGCTCCGCCATTCAATAAGATCATGGCTGACCATGGCTGCGGCCTCAATCTCCTGTCTGCCCCCAGCCCTTTCCCATCCGCCTCCATAACCCTCGACTCCCTCGTCGATCGAAAGTCTGTCCAACTCAGCCTTGGATACGTTCAGTGACCCGGCCTCCAGTCTCCGGGCAAGAGAGTTCCACAGACTAACAACCCTCTGAGAGAGAACGCTTCTCCTCATCTCCTCCTTAAACACTAGGCCTCTTATTCTTACTCTAGTTTCTATCGATTAAAAAAAAAACTAACAGCTAGCAGACGGGCACAAAATATAATTTGAACGGCCAATTTACCCCAAGGGGACCAGACTATAAAAGGGTTCAGAATTATGCCCCAGTTGTGTGTGGCGCTGGTTCGGACCCCACCTGGAGGAACGGGGTTCAGTGCTGGGCCCCGCACCTCAGGAACAATGGAGTGGCCTTGGAAACGGTGCAGGGCAGATTCACCTGAACGATCCCGGGGCTAAAAGGGTTGAGTTACGAAGTCGGACTAGACTTGTATTCCCCACCCCCCCCTCACCATCGTGGGGAAGATTGAGGGGCAGGGTTGCCAACTGTGATTAAGGGTATTCCTGGGGGCTTTCATCGCATGACTTGCCCCCAACCCCTCCTCCCCCAACGCTCCAGCCATTGGTCGGCCATCACGTCCGTCCTCGCGCCCCCCCTACGCCAATTGGAAAGCAAAAAAGACTCATTGCCCAATTGGATGATGCTCGACTGTCACCCAAATGGCCCCATTTTCAACATTTTTGTATCTGGTAAAGAGAGATGTTCAAGGAAAATGACAGAAAAAAAAAACCCCAGAATTCCTTTTTTCTGATGTCCCGGTGATTTTTCACCAGGATTGGGACACAGCGGTGTCCCGGGAGACTGATCTTTCGATCCCTGGAGACTCCAGGCCGCTCCTGGAGGGTTGGCAACCCTATTGAGGGTGGGCGGGGGGCGATCTCATTGAGGTGTTTAAGGGCAATGAAAGGATTGGATAGGGCAGAGAGGGTGAAACTATTTCCTCTGTTGGAGGGGGAGTCCAGAGGAAGGGGCAGAGCCTGAGTTTAGGATAGGAGCCAGGCCGTTCAGGAGAGCACTTCATCACACAGAGTTGGGGAGGGAGGTGGACATCTGGAACTCTCTCCCCCAATTGAAAACTTGGAAAATGGGGTTGGTAGATGTTTGCTGGGCAAGGACATTGAAGGAAATAGGACCAAAGTGGGGGTAAACGGAGCCAATGGGGGCTGAAAGGGCTCCTCCCGTTGCTATGGAGCAGAGGCCTGTTCGGACTAGGCCTCTCGGGAGCGACCGGCCTTCTACAAGCTCATTCTGAGGCCCTCCTTTGCCATTTTTTGCAGGGCTGGCAGAGACGAGGTGGGGTGGGCAAGAGGTTAACTTTATTTAGAGTAAGCAGCTGGCCCACGGTCTTCCCTTCGTTTCAGTGCCGGCGCCAGGGCTTCACAATACTCAGGAAGTCACTGATAAAAGCGAGTGTGGACGACCTTTCACCTTCGGGGAAAAGAAAATAAAATAAACTGATTGCTGTTTCCTGTCGTATCTTTCAGAAATGGAAATGACCCTGGCTAGATTTTATATATGTATATATAAATAAAAAAACAAACCCCTCCTCCTTCCTGCACTTCAATGTCCTGAGATCGGCCCAGGCTAAGGAGGCGACTGTCACCCGGGCAACCAACTCATAGTCAGGGCCGCCCAGCCCAAGAGGAAGAAGCGCTGATTCAGGATGGCCGACCGTCTCTGCCAGCACCCAGAGTGCCCGCCGTATACAAGCCGGCAGGGGGTCAGACACGGGTGGGTAGGTGCCCACCCTCGCCTCGGGCAGTTCTGGACAGATGAGCCCTCGTAGCCTGGGGGGGTGGGGGGCAGGGACCTCCTTAAACCTCAAGGGGTGAGGAGAAAGGCCTGCCAAAACATTCAGGCCTCCTCACAGTTCGAACCTCAGAAGCCCGATAGCAGGCCAGGCCAATAGAGCGGGAGGTGGTGGTGCAGCGGTAACGTCACTCGACCGATGTTTCGGTAGGCCCCACACGAATGCTCTGGGGAGGGACATGGGTTCAAATCACCCAGCAGGGCAGTTGGTGGAATTTGAATTCAATCAGATAAAATCTGAAACCGTTGTCAACTGTTGGGTTTGGTTCACCAATGCCCCCTTTAGGGAAGGAAATCTGCTGTTCCCTTACCTGGCCTGGCCTACATGTGACTCCAGACCCAATGTGGCTGACTCTTAATGGCCACTCGGTCCAAGGGCAATTAGGGATGGGCAACAAATGCTGGCCCTTGCCAGTCCACGTCCCACCACAGAATAATTAAACATTGATGCAATCCTTTATCGGGGTTTCGGCTGTACAAAGCCATAGTTGGACCACACCGGGGTCACTGGGGACAGTTCTCGACACCATATCTGAGGACCTTAGAGGGATTGCAGTGCAGGTTTACTGGAATGATAACTGTGGACGCCAAGGGTTAAGTTACGAGGAGAGGTTTCACAAACTGGGGTCCCATTCTCTGGAGACTTGATTGAAGTCTTCAAGATATTATGGGGAACAGGTAGGGGCGTTAGAGAGATACTATTTCCGCTGGTTGGGGAGTCTGGGAACTAGGCTAAAAATTCCAGGAATGAGATTAGGAAGCATTTCCACGCACAAAGGGTGGGATAAATTTGGAAATCTCTCCCACAAATAGCAATTGTTTGTTTTTTATTCTTTCACGGGATGTGGGCGTCACTGGCAAGGCCAGCATTTGTTGCCCATCCCTAAATGCCCTTGAACTGAGTGGCTCACTGGGCCACTTCAGGGGGCGGTTAAAGAGACAACCTCTGGAGTCACATGTAGGCCAGACCGGGTAAGGACGGCAGATATCCTTCCCTAAAGGGGGCATTGGTGAACCAGACGGGGTTTTTACAACAATCGGTGATAGTTTCGTGGCCATCATTAGACTTTTAATTGCGGATTTTTATTAAATTCAAATTTCACTATCTGTCATCGTGGGATTTGAACCCAGGTCCCCAGACCATTACCCTGAGCCTCTGGATCACTAGTCCAGTGACATTACCACTGCACCCACTACACCACCACCTCCCCCTGTTTTGCTGAAGTTTTGCTGAATCGATTGTTAATTTTAAACCTCGGATTAATAGGTTTTTGTTAAGACCATAAGACCATAAGACATAGGAGCAGAAATTAGGCCATTCAGCCCATCGAGTCTGCTCCGCCATTCAATCACGGCTGATAAGTTTCTCAACCCCATTCTCCCGCCTTCTCCCCATAACCTTTGATCCCCTTACCAATCAAGAACCTATCTATATCGGTCTTAAATACACTCAATGACCTGGCCCCCACAGCCTTCTGTGGCAATGAATTCCATAGATTCACCACTCTCTGGCTAAAGAAGTTTCTCCTCATCTCTGTTCTAAAAGGTCTTCCCTTTACTCTGAGGCTGTGCCCTCGGGTCCTAGTCTCTCCTCCTAATAGAAACATCTTCCCCACTAACCGGAGGTATTAAGGGACGTGGGGCACAGGAGGGCATGTGGAGTTTGGTCACAGGTCACAGGTCAGGTGTGATCTCACTGAACGTCAGAATGGGCTCGAGGGTTGGAGGCCTTCCCCTGACCCTAGAACTCACTGCTCAATGGAACTAACTGTCCCCCGATCCAATCCATCAAACGTCCTCCTCACTCTGAACCCCTCCATCAATCGGATCTCCATTTAATCTTCTCCAAAAGCGTGTTGGGGGAGGGGCACAACGTGGGCTATGGCGCCTCACAAGACCGAGGCCCCCTTGACAGAAGAGTAGAACGACAAAAGCACAGTAAAAGAGTTGAGGCGTAGATCAGCCATTAGGTGACTGAATGGTGGAGGTGGGGTTGCCAACTCTGATTAAACGTATCCCTGGACCTTTCATCACATGACTAGCCCCCGCGCCCAATCTATTATTTGGCCAACACGTCCATCTTTGTGAGGCACGGCCTTCCTACGCCAACTGGAAAGCAAAAAGACTCATTACCCAATTGGATGACGCTTGACTGTCACCCAAACCAACTTCTTGTCTTGGATTTTCCATATTTTTATATCTGCTAAAGGGAACAGTTCAAAAAAAGTGACACATGGAACCCCGATCTTTTTTAATGTCCCGATGAGTTTTCTCCAGGGTCGCACAGGGCAGTATCCCAGAGACTGGTCTTCGATTCCTGGAGACTACAGACCAACCCTGGAGCGTTGGCAACCCGAGGTAGAATGGATTAGAGGGGCTGAATGGCCTGGCCTCTATATATATATATATATATATGGAGAGAGAGAGAGAAAGGGAGAGACAGAGAGATATAGATAAAAAGATAGAAAGAGCAAGCGGTACACAGACGGACAGAGATGGAGAGAGA
This sequence comes from Cetorhinus maximus, assembly GCF_964194155.1. Classification (NCBI taxonomy): domain Eukaryota; kingdom Metazoa; phylum Chordata; class Chondrichthyes; order Lamniformes; family Cetorhinidae; genus Cetorhinus; species Cetorhinus maximus. The sequence goes on along the minus strand of NW_027597834.1, from coordinate 39,516 downwards.
AAAAGAGAGAGAGAGAAGGAGAGATAGAGATAGAGGTATGTAGAGAGAAAAGGTATAAAGAGAGAAAGAAAAAGAGAGACAGAGATACAGATAATAAATTGAGAGGTAATAGAAAGATAATGGATAGATAATAAATAGAGAGATAATTGATATGGTTAATAGAGATGTAGATATAGAGAAAGAGAGACAGAGCTAGAAATAGAGAGATGGAGAGAGAGAGAATTGGTCAGATATGATATAGAGAAAGAGATAGTGAAAGAAATGGAGATAAGAGGTAAAGAGGAGGGCTGAATGGTCTCCTAAACCCTCTGTCCTATGTTCCTATGAGAGAGAGAAAATTAGTTATATAGAGAGAATGATAGAGAGAAAGAGAGAGAGAGGGAAAGAGAGACACGGAAGTAGAGAGATAGAAAGACAGAGACGCAAAGATAGAGAGAGATGTCGGACATATAGATCTGAGTTATGAATATAGATATAATGATGCCCTTTTGAAAATCTCCTCCACAGCTTCAATGCAATGGGTCTGTCCTCACACACCCCACCATTTACTCCATGGGTTGTCTCTCCCCAATCGCTGGGTCTCCTTTAGCCTGACCACAGCTCGGTTCCTTGGGCTTATGGGCCAGGAGTGTCAGCATTGTTCTCCCGTTGGCCGACTTCCAAGCCCTGTCTCATTGTTGGCATGGTGAGTAAAGGTGGAGAAAGCTGACTGTGACAAACACATCGCCGCTCTGATTACACGCACACACAGGCTCTGTTTGTCTTGGCCAGTCCATAAACAATGACCACATTTCCAAATGCTCGATGGGGCCAGAGATCGCCAAGTGACTTCCTCGCGATTATTGTTTTACTGACAGGCCTTCTCGCTGTGTTATCACAGGAGATATTTATGGTGAGCTGCTTCACCTTTCTATTGCCCTGTATCACAAACTGTCTGCCACTGCTCTGTCCCCTTGCCAAGCCTTTGTGTAGGCTTGCAAACAATATTGCTCTCCACTGAGAAGACCTGCTCCCTCTCAGCTGTGCTGGCTAATTAAACTGGGGACCCCCTTGCCTTGATTTGTAAATCCCCTCCCTGGGCCCTACCTGAGCTCTCCTGCCATCCCCTCACTCCAGAACCCTCCGTTTGCGACATAAAAATTTACAGCACAGACCATTCGGCCCCTCTGCTCCATGCCAGCTCCACTCGAGCCTCCTCCCTCCCCCTCTCCATCTCACCCCATCCCCATGTCCCTCTATCCCTTTCTTCCTCATGTGTTTATCCAGCTTTCCCCTTAACACCATTCCCCTCAACCACTCCCTGTGGGAGCGAGTTCCACACTCTCGCCGCTCCCTGGGTGAAAAGGTTTCTCCTGACAATTCCCGATTGGATTTATTGGCGACTGTCTTATATGGGTGAGCCCTGAGTCCTGTCTTGGCCCACAAGTGGAAATATCTTCTCTACGCCCGACCCTAACAAACCCTTTCATAATTTTTAACAACCTCCGTCGGTTGACCCTAAGCTTTCAATTGCCTAAGTCTCAGTTCTTCCTGATCGTTATAACCTCTCACTTCCGCTTATCCTTGCAAATATTCCGTGCACCTTCTCCAGTGTCTCGCTTTTGTAAGATGGAGGCCGGAACTGCCTATGTTGTCCGACCAAGGGGCGATATAATTTAAAAATAGCTTCTCTGCTTTTCAATTCTATTTCTTTCGAAATGACCCCCAGCACTCTTGCTTGAGTTGTCACAGTCTTATTAAACTTTCAGCGTTTTCAGTATCTGTACCCCTTGACCCTTTAGTTCCTCCAGCCCTCATTTTCCAAGCAATATGTGCCCTCTCTGCACCATCAACCAAATCATGACACCACACAGTAATCCATATTCAAATTCATTTGCCCATTCTGCACGCGTATTAACATCTCCCTATATTTTGTTTCAGACCTCCTCAGTATATTAACCACACCCCACCAGTCTGGTGTCGCCTGCAATATCAGGATTTGTATTTCTGATTCCCGAGTCGAAATCATTTGTGTAAATTGTGAATAATGGTGGTCCCAGCACTGATGCCTCTGTATCATCTTCCTGCCTGCCTCCAGTCTCAGTGACTATCCTTAACCCCAACTCTCTGTCCCCCTGTAGCCATCTTGCTATCCAACTGATACTCCACCCTGCTCTCTTGCCCACATGTCCGTCCTTGGCTTGCTGCATTGTTCCAGTGAAGCTCAACGCAAACTGGAGGAACAGCACCTCATCTTCCGACTAGGCACTTTACAGCCTTCCAGACTGAATATTGAGTTCAACAATTTTAGATCATTAACTCTCTCCTCCATCCTCACCCCCTTTCCGTTTCTTCCCCCTCCTTTCTGTTTTTTCCAATAATTTATATAGATTTTTCTTTTCCCACCTATTTCCATTATTTTTAAATGTATTTCCACCCATTATTTATCTCTACCTTCTAGTATTCCCCCACTAGAGCTATCTGTACCTTGAGTGTCCTGCCTTCTACTCTTATTTAGCACATTCCTTTAGATAATATCACCAACTTCAACGCCTCTTTGTTCTTTTGTCTGTGACATCTTTTGGTTATCTCCACCTATCACTGACTGCTTGTCCCAACAACCCCCCCTCCTTAAACCAGCTTATATTTCACCCCTTTTCTATTTTTACTTAGTTCTGTTGAAGGGTCATGAGGACTCGAAACGTCAACTGTGCTCTTCTCCTCTGCTGATGCTGCCAGACCTGCTGAGTTTTTCCAGGTAATTCTGTTTCTGTTTTTGTTCTCGATCTGTTCCCTGACTCACTTGCGCCACACAAGTGCCAGGCAATGACCATCTCCAACGAGAGAGAGAGAACCTAACCATTTCCCTATGATGTTCAATGGCATTACCATTGCTGAATCCTCCCACTATCAACACCTTGGGGGCTGCCATTGACCAGAAACTGAACTGGACCAGCCATGTAAATACTGTGGCTACAAGAGCAAGTGAGATGCTGGCAATTCTGCAGCGAGTAACTCACCTCCTGACTTCCAAAAGCCTGTCCACCATCTACAAGGAACAAGACACTTAAGGGGATATTTCAGGGTATTCAGAATAAGGACATTCCAACTATAAAGAAAAATTCTAAGGCGAGGACTCAGCATCCATGGTTAACTAAAGATGTTAGGGAAAGCATCAAACTTAAGGAAAAAGTATATAACTCCTCAAAGATGAGCGGCAGGACAGGTGATTGGACAGAATATAAAGAACGGCAGAGAACGACTAAAAGGTTAATCTGGAGAAAGAAATTAGAGTATGAGAGGAAGCTAGCTCGAAATGTAACAACGGATAGCAAGAGTACAGGTACTTAAAAAGGAAAAGTGTAAGTAAAGTGAGTGTTGGTCCTCTAGAGAGTGACAGTGGGGAGTTAACAGTAGATAATAAAGAAATGGCGGACGAAATGAACAAATATTTTGCTTCCGTCTTCACTATAGAGGATATAAAAAGCATTCCAGTAATAGCTGTAAATCAGGAGGTGAATGGGACAATTGATGGAGCTGCAGACTGGCAAGTCTCCAGGTCCCAATGGACTACATCCTAGGGTCTTAAAAGAGGCGGCTAATGAGGTAATAGATGCATTGGCGTTAATTTTCCAAAATCCACTAGATTCTGGAAAGGTTCCATCAGATTGGAAAGTAGTAAATATAACCCCTCTATTCAAGAAGGGAGAGAGGCAGAAAACAGGAAACTATAGGCCAGTTAGCTTGGCGTCCGTCATGGGGTAGTTATTAGAATCGATCATTAAGGAGGTTATAGCTGGGCACTTAGAAGAGCTCAAGGCAATCGGGAAGAGTCAGCATGGTTTTGTGAAAAGGAAAACCATGTTTAACCAATTTATTGGAGTTTTTTGAAGGAGTAACGTGGCAGTGGATAAAGGGGAACCTGTAGATGTGCTGTACTTGGATTTCCAGAAGGCATTTGATAAGGTGCCACATCAAAGATTATTACGGAAAATAAAAGGTGTAGTGTAACATATTAGCATGGATAGAAGATTGGCTGGCTGGCAGAAAGCAGAGAGTATGTATAAATGGGTCTTTTTCTGATTGGCAGGATGTGATGAGTGGTCTCCCACAGGGGTCTGTACTGGGACCTCAATTTTCTACTATTTACATCAATGACTTAGATGAGGCGGGTGAAGACATGGTCACTAAATTTGCAGATGACACAAAGTTAAGTAGGAAAGTATGTTGTGAAGAGGGCATGAGGAGGTTGCAGATGGATAGAGATAGGTTGAGTGAGTGGGCAAAGATCTGGCAAATGGAGTTTAATGGGGGAAAATGTGAAGTTGTTCACTTTGGCAGGAAGAACAAAAAAGCAGAGTGTTACTTAAATGGAGAACAGCTGCATAATTCTGAGGTGCAGAGGGATCTGGGTGTTGTAGTACATGAGTCACAAAAAGTTAGTTTGCAGGTACAGCAAGTAATTATGAAGGCTAATGGATACTATCCTTTATTACAAGAGGGATTGAATGTAAAAGTAAGGATGTTATGCTTCAGTTATACAGGGCATTGGTGAGACCACATCTCGAATACTGTGTGCAGTTTTGGTCTCCTTACTTAAGGAAGGATGTAAATGCATTGGAGGCGGTTCAAAGCAGGTTTGCTAGATCGATACCTGGAATGAGTGGGTTGTCTTATGAGGAAAGGCTGGACAGACTGGGCTTGTTTCCACTGGAGTTTAGAAGAGTGAGGGGTGATTTGATTGAAGTTTACAAGATCCTGAACGGCCTGGACAAGGTGGATGTGGAAAGGATGTTTCCTCTTGTGGGTGAGTCCAGAACTAGGGGGCACTGATTTAAAATTAGGGGTCACCCTTTTAGGACAGAGATGAGGAGAAATTTTTTCTCTCAGAGGGTTGTGCGACTTTGGAACTCTCTGCCTCAGAAGGCGGTGGAGGCGGGGTTATTGAATATTTTTAAGGCGGAGGTAGATAGATTCTTGTTAGGCAAAGGGATCAAAGGTTATCGGGGTTAGATGGGAATGTGGAACTCGAAACACAAGAAGATCAGCCACGATCTTATTGAATGGCAGAGCAGGCTCGAGGGGCCGAATGGCCCACTCCTGTTCCTAATTCTTATGTTCTTAACTCAGGAATATGATGGTATACTCTCCACTTGCCTGGATGAGTGCAGCTCCCACAACACTCAAGAAGCTCGACACCGTCCAGGACAAAGCAGCCCCGCTTGATTGGCACCACATCCACAACTATTCACTCCCTCCACCACCGACGCACAGTAGCAGCAGTGTGTGTACCATCTACAAGATGCACTGCAGGAATTCATCAAGGGTCCTTCGACAGCACCTTCCAAACCCATGACCGCTACCATCTAGAAGGACAAGGGCAGCAGACACATGGGAACACCACCACCTGGAAGTTCCCCTCCAGCCGCTCACCATCCTGACTTGGAAATATATCGGCCGTACCTTCACTGTCACTGGGTCAAAACCCTGGAACTCCCTCCCTAACAGTACTGTGGGTGTACCTACACCACATGGACTGCAGCAGCTCAAGAAGGCAGCTCACCACCACCTTCTCAAGGGCAACTAGGGATGGGCAATAAATGCTGGGCCAGTGAAGGAACGGCCGATATATTTCCAAGTCAGGATGGTGAGTGTCTTGGAGGGGAACTTCCAGGTGGTGGTGTTCCCATGTGTCTGCTGCCTTTGTCCTTCTAGATGGTAGCGGTCGTGGGTTTGGAAGGTGCTGTCGAAGGACCCTTGGTGAGTTGCTGCAGTGCATCTTGTAGATGGTACACACACTGCTGCTACTGTGCGTCGGTGGTGGAGGGAGTGAATGTTGAAGGTGGTGGATGGGGTGCCAATCAAATGAGCTGTTTTTTCCTGGATTGTATCAAGCACCTTGAGCTACTTTCCAAAGAGGGAGTGCAGGGAAGGTTCACCAGACTGATTTCTAGGGTGGCAGGATTGTCATATGAGGAGAGATTGAGCCAACTAGGCCCTGTATTCACTGGAGTTTAGAAGGATGAGAGGGGATCTGATTGAAAGGTATAAAATTCTGACAGGGATGGACAGACTGGATAAAGGGATGATGTTTCCTCTGTCTGGGGGAGTCTAGAACAAGGGGTCACAGTCTCAGGATACAGGGCAGAACATTCAGGACTGAGATGAGGAGAAACTTCTTCACTCAGAGGGTGGTGAACCTGTGGAATTCTCTACCACAGAGGCTGTGGAGGGCAAGTCACTGAATATATTTAAGAAGAAATAGATAGATTTCTAGACTCTAAAGGCATCGAGGGGAATGGGGAGAGAGTGGGAGTACGGTGTTGAGATAGAGAATCAGCCATGATCATATTGAATGGCGGAACAGGCTCGAAGGGCCGAATGGCCTCCTCCTGCTCCTAATTTCTATGTTATTGGAGTTGCACTCATCCAGGCAAGTGGGGAGTATTCCATCAGCTCCTGACTTGTGCCTTGTAGATGGTGGACAGGCTTTGGGGAGTCAGGAGGTGAGTTACACTTTGCAGGATTCCCAGCCTCTGACCTGCTCTTGTAGCTACAGTATTTATATGGCTGGTCCAGTTCAGTTTCTGGTCAATGGTAACCCCCAGGATGTTGATAGTGGGGGATTCAGTGATGGTAATGCCATTGAATGTCAAGGGGCGATGTTTAGATTCTCCCTTGTTGGAGCTGGTCATTACTTGGCACTTGTGTGGCGCGAATGTTATTTGCCACTTGTCAGCCCAAACCTGGATATTGTCCAGGTCTTTCTGCACTTGGACATGGGCTGCTTCAGTATCCGAGGAGTCGCGAATGGTGCTGAACATTGTGCAATCATCAGCAAACATCCCCACTTCTGACCTTACGATGGAAGGAAGGTCATTGATGAAGCAGCTGAAGATGGTTGGGGCTGTGGTTCAAACAGTGACTACACCACACACACACACACACTTTGGCATGTCCCGAGGGGACGAAAGGCGCTATAGAAATGCACCTTTTTTCTTCAGCTGCTTATCTCTGCGTTCCTTTGCGATGAGGTGTGGCGGGGTCCCTTGGTCTAACAGGCCACGGAGAGAGGCCAGGCCATTGTGTTAAAGCGGGAGCGTCTTGCTGAACTCAATCGGATTGATCACCGACAGAGTGATTTAGAGCAGCAATGTTTTCATTGTAAACGCTAGCCCAGCTCCACAGATGGAGAAGGCTTATGAGTACAGCGTGGGAAGATGGGAGGACATGTCCCTAAAGCTGTTAGAAAAACAGGAATCCCCGGCTTTGACTGGAGCTGGGCGGGGAGCTCCCTTGCTTCCAAGTGAGGAGGTTTTGGGATTGAGCCTCGCTCCAGAGACTTGAGCAGGAAATCCAGGTCGACACTCCCACTCCCCTACCGAGGGGTGTTGGCGTGGGGGGGGGTGCCGCACTGTCAGAGCTGTAGACCTATCGGTGAAACGGGGGGGGCGTACGCGATAGGGGGATGTATTCGGAAGAAAGGGGCAGGTCCGCGGCTGATGCCCCGTCCCTCAGCTGGCAGCGAGTGGGTGGTCTGGTCGCTTACCCCATTGGTGGCTGCCTGTGGGATCTTGCTGTGCATAAAGTCGGCTGCCGCCCGTTTCCGCGGCGGCCACACTTCCGAAGGCCGGATGCGAAGTGCCTTGGGGCATCCTGTGTGAGACCCTCACCACCCCCGCCCCCCCCCCGCGCGCCCACACCCGGCGTTGCCAACCTCTCACCTTTCACACCAGCTCCGAACGTTCAAATCCCTCTCTGGCCTCGCCCTCACCCTTATCTCCGTGGATCAGCGCCACCCTTCGGGATCCCCGGTGCTCCTGTAGTCCCGGCCGCCCGAGCGTCCCCCCCCGATTCCCATCGCTCCACCATGGGCGGCCGGGCCTTCAGCTGCCCGGGGGCCCTAAAGCTCTGGAGTTCCCCTCCCTAAACCATCTCCGCCTCCCTCCCTCTCTCTCTCTCTTTCTCCTACGCTACGACGCTCCCTAAAACCTACCGGACAGTCATAACATGAGGCGGTGTCAAATTCGGCCTGGTAATAAAGACACCCGGAGAGGCCGCTTAATCCGAGGCGGTGTATAAAACCCTCAGAAACCCGATGTGCAGACAGGGTGAGATGGAGAAGAGCAGGAGGAGCCTGATATGGAGCATAGGCCTGGTATCAAAAGGCCTGTCCCTGTAGTGCAGAGACCATCGGAGCCTCACAGTGGGAGCTAAGGGCCTGACAGCCCAACGAGAACAAACCCTAAGGGAATTCTCCCTAACAGGATCGGAGCTAGGAAGCTGAAGAAAGCCCCTCTCCCGGGGAGGGATTAGGAACCCCCTCACTGACAATATGGGGGCTAAGACGCTGGGGAGGCTTTGGGTGGTTAAAGGTGCCATTTGAGTGAAAGCCGCTCTCCCTTTCGAGCTACAAACTGCTGACGCCTGATCCCAAAACAGGAAACTAATTGAGTTTGGCAGAAGTGCCCCCGGGGGGGGTAGGGGGTGCAGCGATTAAACCGGCGAGTTTAGCAGTTACCTCACATTCCCGCAGCCATAACAACAGGCCTCACACACACACACACACACACACACACACTCACTCCCTCCGGCTACTCCCCGATCACAGGCAGGCCTTAAATGAGGCCCTCCCACCCAAACACAAGGCCCGTTTAAAAAGTAATGAAGTCAATATTGCCGATTTGCCGTGTTCCCCAGGTTGCCCCGGCAACCACCAGGCCGAAACCCTCTTCGCTCCTCTGGTTGTGGCGGGGGGGGTGGGGTGGGGGGGGTGGCCTCGATCGGGGTTGGCTCCTCGCCCTCCTGGGCTGGGATGTCCGCACGTCCGGGTTTTGGTCAAGGGGCTCTCCCGCTCTCGCCTCGAACGCCCCACATCCCGTGATTTCCGAAAAACCCGGTTTCTCAAACGCGGGCCCCCGGTTTTTACCCTTTCCCCCCTTGTTGTCAAACGCCGGCCGGGATTTTGCCTTCGTCGGGGAGGGCGGGGGCGGGGGCGGGACCCGGGAGAGGCCCGTGGAACGCGATCGGGGCCCCGGCTGCGATTCCGTCACCGGCCGGGGAGGGCCCAGCCGAGGCCTGTTGGCCGCCGGGTCCGATGGAGGCCCGGCGATCGGCACAGAGAAGGCCCAGGCGGGCCCGAACCGAGGAAGGACGTCTGGCTGCTGTCCTGAAGACGCACTCGAGATGCCGGCAGCAAACGCCAGGCCGGGGGGAGGGGGTGCAGGGCTGGTGGGCACTTGGCCCTCTCCCCCTCGCTTTTTGGATGAGGGCCTCGCGGCCCTGCTGGAGGAGGTGGCTGCCAGGAGGGATGGCGGGAGGAGGAGGAGGAAGAGGAGGAGGAGGCCACCGCACCTCACCAAGAGGGCATGGGAGGAGGTGGCAGCCTGGGTGACTCCAGGTGGTGCAGCGCACTTGGGTGCAACCACCTGCTGCGCTCAGGAAGGGTGGGTGCCATGTTGGCATGGGTCAGTGTCCAGAGGTGTTAAGGTTTGGCCATCCCCCCTCCCCACCACTAGTGGAGCTCAGGGGTTCCAGAGTCTGAGTGCGCACTGTCAATGATGCCGGAGTTGGCCAAGGGGGTGAGCCCTGGCTGCTTGGACTGAGTGCCTTGTGGCTTTGAGGGCCACGACTCGGGTGTGCCCTGCGAGGTGTTCCTCAGCTGGAGTTGGCCAGGCTGCAATGGTGCTGCGGGTAGAGAGTGGACTCATCCATGCTCCTCTGTCCTTTCAGGAGAAGACAACCCATAACCAACTGGAGAGGTCACGGACAAGCGGAGACCTCACCCAACCTGCTGATGCTGACCAGGTCCGAGCAGGGTACCCTTGAGCAGGAGAGCTGGCACACTTCCCATGCAACTGGTCATGGAGAGACGGGGGGTGGTCTCTGACGAAGGTAAGAGCGCAGGGCACAGAGGTGAGAGTTTCGGATGGTGCAAACATTCTAGTGTAGTCTCCTCATTGATGGAAAGACGATGGCGCCATGATGTAGATCTCCATTGTCTCACCAGGGTGCCCGGTATGCTCAGTGACAGTGTGATGACTTTAACTAATGACATGTCCTTGTTCTCCCTTAGATTCGCCAGCGCGCACTCATCCTCAGGACCCCGAAGAGCCACCCCTGACGCCAGAGGACCATCAGGCTTCATCTGTACCTGCACCTCACCCACACTCTAAACCAGGCACCAGCACAGATACCAGCACCACGGTGGGCATTAGATCACCGGCTAGTATCTCGGTGCACATTGGTGAGGGCTTTACACTTGCTTGAGGTGCAGGCGGAGGCAGAGAGTGCCCAGGGTGCCGGCAGTCAGAGGGCTGCCGGAGACCAGGACGATGCTCAGTCGAAGGCAGATGATGGGCCTCTAGAGTCGTCCATTAGGCGGCAGGTGCTGGATGTCCAGCGGGATGTGTGGGAGGATCTGGCGGAGATCCATGAGGGTCTGCGTGCCATGGTCTCCATGATGGAGGAGTCCATGTGGAGCGTGAGCACTGCGTTGACCCTCATGGCCGAGCGCACTGCCTCCTCCATTGTGAGAGTGGCGTCTCTCAAGGAGAGACAGCTCCAGGGACAGAATCAGGGGTTTCTGGGGTTGCGCTGGGGCCTGCAGCCCACACACAGGCACTGAACTCCGGTGGTCAGTGTCTATGTGGGAGATGGAGGCACCCAGTATCTCAGCTAGGTGCCTGTTCATCAATGGTGAGCAGGGAGGTCCAGAGCAACCTCACATTGGCGCACGAGCTGCTTGTTGTCTCTGCGGGCTCCTCTCAGGGCGCTCCGGATGATGGCAGCAACTCCTCCTGCCCCTCTGCCAGTGACCCTGGCATCTGAAGAGGCTGCGATGACTGGGGAGATGCCAGGCTCCCTCCCAGGCGGGGCCAGCACTGGCTCCACTGGCCAGAGGACGATCGCCAAGGTCATCGAGGCCAACAGGACAGCAGGGTCAGCAGCTGGTTCCAACACCGGTGCCAGCGAGGGGGGGAGAACCAAGATGTAGCGTTTGGAAATGTAAGTTAAAGGGACCATGAGCACACGGGGGACAGGTCACGGGTGACTCTAAGCTCAGTTATATTTAAGTAATATATACTAATCTGGGAATTAAGACCAGGGAAGTTGATGTAAATAGTCTTTAATTGTTAAAATTATAGAAATGTTGTTTTTGCTGTAATGGCCTGAGTATGCGTCACCTTTTTATTTGATTGGTGTGGGGTACGCCAGACTGTAATGCTGGACATAGGTGGCTCTGAACTTTATAGCACAGGCACTGAGTGTTCTTTGGGTTCAAATGAAAGGCTCATTTCAGACACCGGGTTGGAGACAGCAGCCCTGGCCTGAGGGGGAAGCTGATCATTGGTAGCCAGGCTGAAGGAGCGTTGGATCGAGGCGTCCCTGGTGTCCCTGACCCCCTGCAGGTTGCCAAGGTCTCCCTCCACACCCTCAGCGTTCTCCTCACCGAGCTCCTCTTCTGACTCACTACTGGATTCACCCTCTGTGGCCTGTGGAGCTGTGTCAAGATCCTCTCCCTCCAGTAGGTCCCCCCTCGTCAGTGTCAGGTTGTGGAGAGTGCAGCATGTAACCACTATCAATGATACCCGCTCTGGTGGGTATTGTAGTTCTCCCCCCTGAACCGTCCAGGCATTGGAAGCACATCTTGAGAAGACCTATGGTCCCCTCTACCACTCTCTTGTGGAGGCATAACTCCTATTGTACCGCTGCTCTGCCTCTGTTCTTGGGTGGCGGAGAGGCATCATAGCCCTCGTCACCCAGCAGCCATCCATCCAGTCGGGCTGGAGCACTGAAGAGCCTCGACACCTGGGAGTGTCTGAGGATGTAGGTGTTGTGGGAGCTGCCTGGGTACCTCGCACAGACTTGTAGAATCAGCATCCTGTGATCACACACTATCTGCACGTTCATGGAGTGGAAGCCCGTCCTGTGGGCGAAGGCACCGAGCTCACCCGTTGGAGCCTTGATGGCCACATGTGTACAGTCTATTGCACCCTGGACACGGGGGAAGCCAGCAATGGCCGCGAAGCCTCTGGCTCGCTGTGCCTGGCTGGCCTCGTCCACACAGAAAAGAATAAATTCATTACCCACCTGAATAGAGCTTCAGTTACCAGTTTGACGGAACTGTGGACAGCTGACTGTGGAATCTCCACACAGACCCCTCACTGAGCCCTGGAAAGAGCCGGAGGCAGAGAAGCTGGGGGTCACTGTGACCTTCAGAGCCACTGGCCTGCACTGTCCACCCACACAGTTGGAGCTGATCTCAGGCCCGATCCTCTGACAGATGGAGGTCACTGTCTCTCCCTGGAGAAACAGAGCCTCCTTCGGCATTGCATCTCAGGCGCATTGAGGTAGCTGCATCACCGCCTGTAAACCCTGGCAGCAGGATAGTGGCGTCTTCTGTGGCCCCTTCAGCCTTGGACTTCCTGTTGGTCCTGCACCCCTTGTGCCTGCGCCTCTCCTCCCACAGGTCCCTCCCCTGGAGGTTGCACTGGGACACGTGGCCTCCTCTCCCTTCTGCCTCCAGCAGAGACCACAATCCCCATCACCAGGGTGAGGGAAGGCTGCCTGATACCTGGAAGGGTCCACGCGGCCTGAATCCTCCCTGGGAGCCTGGCAAACACCTGAAATGAAGCCTGGAAAGGCTAAGAATGAAGCTCCGATCAGAGATGAGGCTGTCAAGTAGCAATAAGCCACCAGCAGCCAACGATCTCCTGTACCCCTCACCACTCACACTGGCAATCCTGCCCACCCTATTTATCCCGCCCGCGGGTGAGGCTTTTGAAAATGTCGCCTGCCCGTTTTGCCCGTGAGACGAGCAGAGAACCACACGGGCAGGAAGGGTCACGGAGAGTTGGGCTGTCCGTGGCCCTTAAGCGGCCTGTTGGTCGATGGCGGGCGCTGCTCTGTCACTCCCGTGTGCGCCCGCCGAGTGGAACATCGTGCCAGCGCGCGATGGCGTGGGGACGCTCCCCTAATGTCATCACGTGGCACAGAAACATTGGGAAATAGGGGGCAGGAGGAGGCCATTCGGCCCCTCGAGCCTGTCCCCGCCATTCAATCCGATCATGGCTGATCCTCTATCTCAGCGGCCCGCACTCCCGCGCTCTCCCCCCACCCCCGCCATACCCCACTTGACCTCCCGCTTTCAGCTGCCCCTCTCCTGCCATTGGTATACCCCGCTCCCCAAGGCAACTGAGAGGGGTCAGCTTGTTCAGGCAGCATTAGCAGAGACTATGTGGGTTGCTGTCATCTCCCTCCACCCCCAGCCCTTATACGGTATCTCCCGGCCTACCTCACACGGCCTTCATTGTCTCCTGTGGTCACATTCCGGAACATTCTCCCTGCTCCACCCCCAGTGCCGGCGCTGCTAAACCCGGGCCCCTCTTGTCGGGGCAGCGGGGGGTGGTGGGGGATGGGTACTGTGCGAGGGTGGGGTGGGGGGGGTGGGGGGCGTTTCTGGGACGACAACACGAGCGGGCAGGCCACGACTCGTCCCACCCCTTTCCTGATCGCCATGTCTCCCCTTGGCCCCCGGGCGCACCTCCCCCCACCCTGCTCGGCGATCGCCAGCGGATTCTTTCGAAGTGTTGGCCGTGAGTAGAAACCCTCTCCCCTCCACAACCCCAACCCCCACCCCCCACTCTCTCTGAGGCACGTGTTTGCGCCCCTCCTTGGAGACATGAGTCCAGTACAATCCAGGCCGAGCCTCCTGGCGCCGGTAGTGAGGGAGTGCCGCACTGCCAGAGGCGCCAGCGGCATTTCGGAGGAGATAGTAAAACCCAGGGTCCCCGGCCGCCTGCCCCTCAAGACCCCGCCCTTGGCCACCGTGGGAAGCAGAGCAGGAGAGTCCACCAAAAAAAACGCAGGTTATTTGGGCCTTTGGCTTTTTCTTTTTTTTTGTGTGTGGGATCTTGCTGTGCGCAGACTGGCTGCTGCCTTTTCCTACATTGGCTTCATTGGCTGTGAAGCGACTTGAGGCGGCCCTGAGCTCCTGAACCCTTCGTCCTCAGCGTCAGCGGTAAGATGGCCGCCTCAGGCCTAACTCGCGCCAACTCCCGTTCGCCCACAATCCACGGCGTTCGTTGGCCGACATTGGCTTCCAGTGAAGCGACGCTTTGATCCTAAAACTCTCCCCTACCTCTGTCACCTCCTCCAGCCCCACAGCCCTCCGAAATCTCTGCACTCCTCAAGTCCGGGCCTGTTGAGTGTCCTCGGCTTTAATCGCTCCGCCATTGGCGGCCGGGCCTTCAGCTGCCCAGGGCCCTAAGGTCTGGAATTCCCTCCTTAAACCTCTCCGACCACACCCCCCCCCACTCTCTCTCTCTGTGTCCCCTGACCACACCCCACCCCTTCCACCACCCCCCCCAACCGCTTTAAGGCACCCCTTAAAACCAACCTCTTTGAGCCAAATTGGCCACCTGACCTAATATCTCCTTGGCCTGAATTTTACCCTTGGAGGGCGCACACGGTGGGCGGGCCCGGGATCTGTTGGGACACGGGCACCCGGGCACCTGGTCAGGATCGGACCCCTGACCACCATCTCACGCTGGCCGGCCAATCAAGGCCCGTGAGGGTGGAGGGCGAGGGTGAGGGCGGAGGGCAAGGGCGGAGGGCGAGGGCGGAGGGTGAGGGCAGAGGGTGAGGGCAGAGGGCCAGGGTGGAGGGTGAGGGCGAGGGCAGAGGGCGAGGGCAGAGGGCGAGGGTGGAGGGTGAGGGTGGAGGGTGGGGTTGAGGGTGAGGGTGAGGGTCTGTTGGGCACTGGCTCTGATGGAGACCCCAGTGGGTAGTTTACAAGGCCCAGAGGCAGCTCCTGGGCGGCTGCTGGGGATGAACCTGCCTCCTGAGGGCTGAAGACTGAAACCACGGCCTCAACTGGCTGGGGACGCCTGGCGATGAGGGGGGTGGGGTGGGGTTGAGGGGGGAGGGGTGGGGGGGTTGGCAGGGGGTGGGGGGGGTACAGGTCAGGTGGGTGCTCGGCCCCCCACCCCCCAGGTTTTCGGGCGAGTGCCTCGCTGTCCCCCTGGGAAGAGGTGGTTGCCAGGAGAGACGCCCTCGTCCCCAGAGCCGTGAGGAGGAGACCACCTCGCCCGGGAGGAGGTGACGGCCCAGGTCAGCGGCCAGGACGCTGCGCGGTGCCCGTGGATACGGTGCCGGCCCGTGGGGCTCGGGACAGGCGGGTACCGTGCCGGTGTGGGTCAGTGTGGTCAAGCGTTAAAGGGCCGGCGCCCACACCCACCTGGTTAAGATGGCCGCCCGGTGACCCACCTGCAAGGCACCCTGGGAAGTTCGACAACGTTAAACGCCGGATGCGCCTGTGGCGCTGCTGCACCCCGTGACTGGGCACCGCCCGTCATGCACGGTCAGGGTTAACAAGGGCACAGTGCCCCGTCGGGTTTATAAATGCCTCCATGTTGCTGACCACCCCCCCACCCCCCACCACTGTGTCTGTACACAGGTCACCAGGGCGCTGGGCCTCAAGCCCCCTGTGTGGGCCGAGGCCTAGTAGGCCTCGTGGGCTTTACAGCGCGTCGTTAAATTGTGACCTTCGCCTCCCTGAAAGCTTCTCATCGCCCCTTCCCCCTCCTCCTCCCCCGCCCCCATCGCTGCCGGCGCAGCCCTGGGGAAAGGTCACCGGGACAAGATGCCAGCCTTGCCGCACTCTGGCCTCCCCGTGGCTGTGGGTTCAACTCCCGCTCCGGAATTTCCCTGCCCTGTTGCCGTCGGGCATGGCGTGCAGTGGGGTGGGTGTAAGGGGTGGGGGGGTAGCAATTACCCCCCCGACAAGAGGGGCAGGAATCGTTTCCACGCCAGCGCGAAAGCCCAGCGGGATCACCTGACGGTGTCCGCCAGAGCGGAACGCCAATGCCGCTGGACGCCCATCCCGACTGGCGTCCCGGCAACAGGGTTGCCAAGTAAGGCCCGGCCGGAGTCATTCCCCTTCACCCCTCCCCTCCCCACCCCTCACGTCTGATTGTCCCTTACGCTGGCCCTGAACACGCCTGGGTAACACAGGCCGGACTGAGCCCTCAAACACAGGCCGGACTGAGCCCTGAAACACAGGCCGGACTGAGCCCTGAAACACAGGCCGGACTGAGCCCTCAAACACAGGCCGGACTGAGCCCTGAAACACAGGCCGGACTGAGCCCTGAAACACAGGCCGGACTGAGCCCTCAAACACAGGCCGGACTGAGCCCTCAAACACAGGCGGACTGAGCCCTCAAACACAGGCCGGACTGAGCCCTGAAACACAGGCCGGACTGAGCCCTCAAACACAGGCCGGACTGAGCCCTCAAACACAGGCCGGACTGAGCCCTCAAACACAGGCCGGACTGAGCCCTCAAACACAGGCGGACTGAGCCCTGAAACACAGGCCGGACTGAGCCCTGAAACACAGGCCGGACTGAGCCCTGAAACACAGGCCGGACTGAGCCCTCAAACACAGGCCGGACTGAGCCCTGAAACACAGGCCGGACTGAACCCTGAAACACAGGCGGACTGAGCCCTGAAACACAGGCCGGACTGAGCCCTGAAACACAGGCCGGACTGAGCCCTGAAACACAGGCCAGACTGAACCCTGAAACACAGGCGGACTGAGCCCTGAAACACAGGCCAGACTGAGCCCTGAAACACAGGCCAGACTGAGCCCTGAAACACAGGTGGACTGAGCCCTGAAACACAGGCGGACTGAGCCCTGAAACACAGGCCGGACTGAGCCCTGAAACACAGGCCGGACTGAGCCCTGAAACACAGGCCGGACTGAGCCCTGAAACACAGGCCGGACTGAGCCCTGAAACACAGGCTGGACTGAACCCTGAAACACAGGCGGACTGAGCCCTGAAACACAGGCCAGACTGAACCCTGAAACACAGGCGGACTGAGCCCTGAAACACAGGCCAGACTGAGCCCTGAAACACAGGCCGGACTGAGCCCTGAAACACAGGCGGACTGAGCCCTCAAACACAGACCGGACTGAGCCCTGAAACACAGGCCGGACTGAGCCCTCAAACACAGGCCGGACTGAGCCCTGAAATACAGGCCGGACTGAGCCCTGAAACACAGGCTGGACTGAGCCCTGAAACACAGGCCGGACTGTGCCCTGAAACACAGGCCGGACTGAGCCCTGAAACACAGGCCGGACTGAGCCCTGAAACACAGGCCGGACTGAGCCCTGAAACACAGGCCGGACTGAGCCCTGAAACACAAGCCGGACTGAGCCCTGAAACACAGGCCGGACTGAGCCCTGAAACACAGGCCGGACTGAGCCCTCAAACACAGACCGGACTGAGACCTGAAACACAGGCCGGACTGAGCCCTGAAACACAGGCCGGACTGAGCCCTGAAACACAGGCCGGACTGAGCCCTGAAACACAGGCCGGACTGAGCCCTGAAACACAGGCCGGACTGAGCCCTGGAACACAGGCCGGACTGAGCCCTGAAACACAGGCCGGACTGAGCCCTGAACCCTGGGGGTCCTGACTGAGGATTTGTCCATCGGTTAGTCAGCAACGCCAAGGGACAATTGCTTTTCCAAACCTCCAGGCCCACAACAATCAAATTGGAGTAAGCAGCGAGTGAGAAATAGGAAGGCAAATCGTACTGAGACACTCAGGCTTCACAGGCTGGGATACCAGACCTAAAGAGACCTCATTGTCCAAAGTATGTACCGTACAGAAACAGGCCATTGGGCCCCTCTGGTCTATACCTATGTGTATGCTCCACATGAGCCTCCTCCCACCCTTCATCTCACCCCATCCCCATATCCCTCTATTCCTTTCTCCCTCATGTGTTTATCCAGCTCCCCCCTTAAACGTTTCTACACTATTCACCTCGGCCGCTCCCTGTGGGGCGTGAGTCCCACACTCTCCCCACTCCCTGGGTTGGTTTATTTTATTTTTTTCACGGGGATGTGGGTGTCGCTGGCAAGGCCCAGCATTTGTTGCCCATCCCCTAATTGCCCTGGAACTGAGTGGGCTCGCTCGGCCGTGTCAGAGGGGGTGGGTAGTTCAGAGTCGACCACATGGCTGTGTGGGCCTGGGAGTCAAGTGTAGGCCAGACCGGGTAAGGACGGGCAGATTTCCTTCCCTCAAAGGGGGCATTAGCGAACCAGACGGGGTTTTTACAACAATCGGTGATAGTTTCATGGTCACCGTGACCGAGACCAGCTTTGTAATTCCACATTTCATTAATAGAATTTAAATTCGACCAGTTGCTGTGGTGGGATTTGAACTCATAACCCCCAAGGCAGCACCTTGAACCTCTGCATTGCCAGTCCAGTGACATTAACCCTAAGGCTACCATTTCCCCAGGTAGTGATGTTTCTCCTGAATTCCCGACTGGATTTATTAGTGACTCTGATATTTATGACCCTCAGTTCTGGCCTCCCTCACGAGTGGAAAAATCTTCTCTCCGCCTGCCCTGTCGAACCCTCTTTCATCATTTGAAAGGCCTCGATTAGGCCTCGGCCTTCTCTTTTCCAGAGGAGGGATTCCCGGCCAGTGCAAGCTTTCCTGATGGTTATAATCCCTCGGTTCTGAAAGAAAGGAAAGCTCTCATTCCTCGACCTCTGACATCCCAAAACAATTTACAGCCAATGGAGTGTTCTTGAGGGGTAATCACTGTTGTAATGTAGGGAATGTGGATGAGGAGACGGAGAGGGTGAGACAGAAAGAGAGGGAGACAGAGAGAGAGATACAGAGAGAGAGAGAGAGAGACAGAGAGAGAGAGAGAGAGAGAGAGAGGCACAGAGATAGAGAGAAACAGAGAGAAGCAGAGAGAGAGAGAGAGAGACAGAGAGAGAGAGAGGCAGAGAGAGAGACAGAGAGAGAGACAGAGAGAGAGAGGCAGAGAGAGAGAGAGCGAGAGAGAGACAGAGAGAGAGAGACAGAGAGAGAGGAAGAGATAGAGAGAAACAGAGAGAAGCAGAGAGAGAAGCAGAGAGAGAGACAGACAGGCAGAGAGAGAGAGAGACAGAGAGAGAGAGCGAGAGAGAGGATCAGAGATAGAGAGAGGCAGACAAACAGGCAGAGAGAGAGAGACAGAGAGAGGGCGAGAGAGAGAGGGACAGAGAGAGAGAGAGACAGACAGGCAGAGAGAAAGAGACAGAGAGAGAGAGAGCGAGAGAGAGGGACAGAGAGAGACAGACAGACAGAGAGAGCAAGACAGCAAGAGAGAGACACACAGAGATAGAGGGAGAGACAGAGCGAGTGAGAGACAGAGATAGAGACAGCAAGAGATGGAGAGACAGAGAGACAGAGACAGAGAGAGAGGGAGGCAGAGAGAGAGACAGTGAGAGAGATGGAGAAACAGAGAGAGAGAGAGAGACAGAGAGAGAGAGACAGAGAGAGACAGAGAGAGATAGAGACAGAGAGAGAGCGAGAGAGACAGAGAGAGATAGAGACAGAGAGAGAGTGAGAGAGAGTGAGAGAGACAGAGAGAGAGAGAGAGAGAGAGCGAGAGAGACAGAGAGAGAGCGAGAGAGACAGAGAGAGATAGAGACAGAGAGAGAGAGAGAGAGACAGAGAGAGACAGAGAGCGAGAGAGAGAGACAGGGAGAAAGAGAGAGACAGAGAGAGAGACAGAGAGAAGGATAGAGGGAGAGAAATAGCAAAAGAGAGTCCAGGGCAGAATGGGTGGAACAGAGGGAGACAGAGAGAGGGAAAAAGCAAGGATTTTCTGGCCTCGACACCAGCTGAACAGCACTCCAAATATTCCCGTCCCGCCCGTGACAACTCCCGCCAACTCCCGAAGACGGAAAATCCCGGCCGGAATGTATCTATTTCTATCATCCATGTAAACCTAGTTATTTTGGGGTGAAATGAGTCTCAGTGGGGAGCGCACTCTGACTTCACAACATTGGGAACCTGTTCCCACTCCAGAATCCGAAGCCTGATAATCCAGGCCGACACTCCTGGTGCAGTACCGAGGGAATGCTGCACTGCCGGAGGTGCCCTCTTTCAGATCAGACGCTAAGCCGAGGCCCCCATTTGCCCTGACGGGTGGATGTAAGAGAACCCACGGCCAGCAGGGGAGCTATCCCCGGAGTCCTGGGGCTGAGGCTTATCCTTCAATGGACATCACTAGAAAACTCGGACGGTCATTTTCACATTTCTGTTTGTGGGAGCTTGCTGTGCACAAATTGGCAGCTGCATTTGCTGCCATTACAGCAGTGCCTACACTTGGAAGACAAAAGCGCCTCATTGGATGTAAGGCACTTTGGGGCGTCCTGAGGCGTTATAGAAATGCAAGGCCTTCCTTAATTTTTGGCCAAGTTGCCTCGGCTGTTTTAACTCCTTTGGAGTCAACCAAATAAACTAAATTAACAAAATGAGGGATAAAGTAACCACAGCCCCTTAAATTAGGATAGCTGTGAAAACCAAAGACAAAGTTTAAAGGAAACTTACAAACATCAAACCAAAATGTGACTAAGGGGGTCGATAAAGCACTCCAGTCCCCGCGGTGCCCACCGGACATGGGAGGCCTCACCAGTGCCGGCAGACACCACGTGCTCCCTCTCCAGGGAGACCCGGCCGCGGACAAGGGGCAGACAGTCGGGTCAGACAATCGTCGCCATTTTAAGGCGAGCGATTCCTCCAGCACGGGATAAAATGGAGGATAAGAAAAGGCGTGTGGTTAGGCCCAGCAAAGAGAGTTAACCCAAAGGGTCAGGGGTTGGCACGGGGACTTTGTTTCAAAGCGCCGGGTTGGCAGCATCCCTCCCGCTGCAGGCCTCAGGCTCGGGCTCGGCGTCCGGTGGTCCCGAGGCCGGGCGGCCTGCTCGGTCCCATCCCGATCCCGGTGGACGGCGGAGCGCCTCTACCCCGGGGCCTTCCCGCGGGGTGCGGGGTGGGAGGCGGGCGGGCCGCGGGAGGAGGCCCGGCCACCCTCTGTTACCGGGGCGACGGGGGCAAAGGTCGCGCTCGGTGCAGGCCGCGACCCGGAAGTCAAGCAGCGGCGGCGGCCGTCGGGCCTACGGAGAGGCCTCACCTGGGCCCCACATTGAGTAAATTGCTCCTGACGGGACAACAACAACAACAACAACCTGGCTAGCGCCGCCTCCCCAGTATTGGGGGGTTTGCCAACCCTCCAGGATTGCCCTGGGGTCTCCAGGGACCTACGTTGACCACCCGGGACACAGCGCAAACTCGCGAAACACAGGAGAAAAACCAATTGAGGCACTGAGGAAAAAAAATTTACCGGCCTATTTTGTTGACTTTCCACACTTTTCCCCATTTCACTCTCCCGGAAAGAAAACTGGGGCAGGGAGATCATGTGTTCAAAGCCTCCTGGAATATATTCCTCCAGTTTTGGGGCCCCACCCCCCCTGTATTTAAGAAAGGATATCCTGGCGTCGGCGGGAGTTCAGAAGAGATTCTCTGGGCTGATTCCTGGGACAAAGGTGTTGACTTATCAAGAACTGCTAAACAGGTTAGGCCTTTGTTCATTAGAGTTTAGAAGGATGAAGGGGGTGGTCTTATTGAAATGTGCAAGGCTCTGAGGGGGGCTTGACAGGGTAGATGTTGAGATGATGCCAGTGGGGGAATCTCGACCTAGCGGACATAGTTACAGAATAAGGGGGCACTCATTTGAGACTGAGATGCGAAGGAATTTCTTATCTCAGAGGGTAGTGAATGTCTGGAATTCTCTACCCCAGGGAGTGGTGGAGGCTAGATCAATGAAAGTATTTAAAGAGGAGGTAGGTAGGTTTTTGACATATCGGGGAGTTGAGGGTCATGAGGAGCTGAGGCCTGGGGCAGATCAGCCATGATCTTATTGAATGCCGGGATAGGCTTGAGGGGCCGAATGGCCTACTCCTGTTCCTTATGTTCTTATGTAACATGACCAGCCACGAGTTGGCAAGTACTGCCTCAGTACCGAATGGGATTCATGGGGAGATCCCGTGCCAGTCATCTGTTTCTTGGCAGGGTAATTATAGATGAGAAAGGCCATTCGGCCCATCTTAATCCTTCCATCCAATATTTATCCCTCAACCAACATCACTAAAAAAATGGAATTTATGTAGCGCCTTTCACAACCTCGGGATGTACCTAAGCAGCCTACGGGCCGATGAGGCGCTTTAAGGGAGTGTGGTCGCTGTGCCAATGCAGGAAAGGTGGCAGCCAATATGCGCACAGCAAGATCCCACAAGCAAATAAAGACCAGATCGTCCACTCTCTTTGCTGGGGTTGGCTGTGGGATAGATATTGGGAAGGGCATTCCTGATCCATCTCCGGAATAGGGGTCGTTTCTGTCTGCCCGTGAGGTCTCAGGTTAATGCCTGGCCTGAACGCTGGCACCTCTGGCAGTGCTGCACAGCACCGGGAGCGTTGACTTGTGCCTGGGCCCCTCGATTGTGCCCCCCCCACCACCCCCCAAACCCTCTACCGACTCAGGAGGCAAAAATGGTGGGTCACCGAGCCTCGGCTGACACCTGAGGAAGGTGACTCTCCCCCCCGGGCCAACGCTTCCCGGCCCCTTGACGAGGGGGGGTGGGGGGAGTGGTGGGAAGGCCGGGGGGAGTACATCGATGAGGCTTCGGCCTTTGGACGAGTGGGGTTGCCATGGGAAACGGCATCCTGCTCCATTCGCAATGGTCAGCCAGTTGCCCCAGTCAAAGGTCAAGGCAAGAGGCATCATCCCATGTGACTGGGATTTTCCCGGCATTGGAAGGAGTCCCCATCCGATCCCTGAGGCTGACACCGACTTGGAGGCCGCATCCCGGCAGCAGGTCAAAGGTCAATCGGAGCCTCCAGTGACAGAGCAACAAGGCTGAAACATCCACAGCTTTTCAGGTGGGGCATCCCCCCCTCCGTGTTGATGGCCTGAACACCCCCAGGCCTACTTTTTTCTCTTACTCATGCCCGGCAGCCATTTTGAGGCCCCCTCGGGCTCTCCGTCCTGCCTCAGCAGCACCCCTCTCTCCCCCCAGCTGTTCAGCGCTACCGTCCCTTCCCTTGGGCCTCCTGCCTCAAGGTCCCCGTCCACTGTCCTCAACTTTACAGCGAACGCGGAGGCAGCCAAGTTCCCACAAGGATCGCGCTGCCATGGGGTCGGGAATTAGGAAATATCCCTGAGCTTTTTTATTCATTCACGGGGATGTGGGCGTCGCTGGCTGGGCCCAGCATTTATTGCCCATCCCTAGTTGCCCCTTGAGAAGGTGGTGGGTGAGCCGCCTTCTTGAACCGCTGCAGTCCATGTGGTGTAGGTACACCCACAGTGCTGTTAGGGAGGGAGTTCCAGGATTTTGACCCAGCGACAGTGAAGGAACGGCCGATATATTTCCAAGTCAGGATGGTGAGTGACTTGGAGGGGAACTTCCAGGTGGTGGTGTTCCCCGTGTGTCTGCTGCCCTTGTCTTTCTGGATGGTAGTGGTCGTGGGTTTGGAAGGTGCTGTCTAAGGAGCATTGTTGAGTTTCTGCAGTGCATCTTGTAGATGGTACACACACTGCTGCTACTGTGCGTCGGTGGTGGAGGGAGTGAATGTTTGTGGATGTGGTGCCAATCAAGCGGGGCTGCTTTGTCCTGGATGGTGTCGAGATTCTTGGGTGTTGTGGGAGCTGCACTCATCCAGGCAAGTGGGGAGTATTCCATCACACTCCTGACTTGTGCCTTGTAGATGGTGGACAGGTTTTGGGGGAGTCAGGAGGTGAGTTACTCTCCGCAGGATTCCCAGCCTCTGATCTGCTCTTGTAGCCACAGGATTTATATGGCTGGTCCCAGTTCAGTTTCTGGTCCATGGTAACCCCCAGGATGTTGATCACCGGGGGTTGAGCATTGAATGACACTTGATTATTTAATCTTCGATTATTTCAGGAAGACTTGAGCGCACCCGGGTCCTGTAAGAGGCCGTGGGTCGTGGTAAAGAAAGAGCTTGCGTTCGTATAGCGCCTGTCACGGCCTCAGGACACCCCAAAAGCCCCTCACAGCCAGCCGACCTTCGGAGATCAGTCGCAGGGGCAACCCAATCTGCGCACAGCAAGATCCCACAAACAGTGGTGAGGGGGTGGACGGTGGGGGGGAGAGTGTCGGTTCGGAGACGCTCCTTAAAACTGGCCTTGGTCACCTCACGTGGCCCGGTGTCAAGTTGTGGTCCTCGTGACTCTCGGTCAAGCGCCCTCGGTGGGGGGCGGTGGGGGGGGCGTTTCTAATCGCGTAAAAAAAAGTTGTTATGGTCGGGTGGCGGGAGGAACCCACAGTTGGCCACCGAAAAAAGAAAGACGGGGGTGGGGGTGCGGGTAAAAGGCTTCCCTCGAGCAGGGACCGGGGCCTACTTCAGGGCCCCCTTGACTTAAACCTCCATGTTTCTCAGGGGAAAGGTGTCCAGAGTAGGCCTCAGGCCTGAGCGGCAAGCAGGCCAGATTGGTGACAGACCCATTGTCAAAGAGGGGGGGGTGGAAAACTAAACGGGCAGAGCCGGTCGACAGGATTTAGGGTGAACTACGCTCGCCGAGTGAACGATCTCTCCGGCCGAGAAAGCCTCTAATTGGGATTCCCAGGGTTTTGATGGCAGCTTAGCGCAGACTTTAATGGACTGGGAGTCACCGGGGTGAGACAGCCAAGTGCCGAATTAAGAGAGGATTATTTATTTTTTCTCTCTCCCTTTTGCTGCTCACAATCCTTTGATGGTTCTCCCAAACCTGCAATTAAATGCCAATTTCCTCCTGTCGGGACTCCGGTGCAGGCCGAGGCCTGTTGGCGCCGCACAGGTTTGTTCAGGGATCAGGCCTTCCCTCAGTTTTCAGGCCCGCACACCTCCCCCACCCGCTCCCCCAACCACCCCCACAACCAGCCACCCACCCACCCCCTCCCCAAAACACACACAGAGGGGGAGACTCCACATCCATCCCAGGGGTTCAGACTGCGCAGGTAACCGATGTAAGGGCCCGAGGTTGGCGTGGCAATGGGCAACGAGCGGCCTTAACCCCCTCCCTCCCTTGTGCAAGAATCGGGACCACGCGTTGGTTTGGGCGAAGGCTAATTTTAAACCCTCCGGTAGATCCCAGCCAGGGTAACACCCAGGGTAGGAGAGGGGGGGGCAGTGGGTCGGTGGGGGGGGCAGGGGGTCGGCGTGGTAGGGGTTTTGGAGGAGAGGGGCGGGGGTAGAGGTGACGGGGTGGAGTGTGACAGGGTGTGTCGGGGGGGGGGTAGATTGTGGGGTGGAGAGGGGCAGAGGTTTGATGGGAGGAGAAATGAGATACAGAACATCTGGTGAAATGATCCTGAGTGTGTGTGTGAGTGTGTGTGTGTGTGTGCACGCGCTCATGTTTTTGTATGTGTGTGTATGTCTGTGGGTGTGTGTGACTAGTGTGTGTGTGTCTGTGTGTGACTGTGGGTGTGTGTGTGTATGTGTGTGCGTCTATGTGTCACTGCGTGCGTGTGCTTGCATGTGTGTGTGTGTGTGTATGTGTGTGCATGCCCGACTGTGTGGGTGTGTGACTGTGTGTGAGACTGTGGGTGCACGTGACTCTGTGCATGTGAGTGTGTGTGTGCGTGTGTGTGTGCGGGCATGCCCGACTGTGGGTGTGTGAGACTGTGGGTGCATGTGACTCTGTGTGTGTGTGTGCGTGCGTCTGTGTGTGTATGTGTGTGTGTGTGTGTGTGTGCCCGACTGTGGGTGTGTGACTGTGTGTGAAACTGTGGGTGCACGTGACTCTGTCTGTGTGTGTGTGTGTGTGTGTGTGCGTGTGCGTGCCTGCCTGACTGTGGGTGTGTGACTGTGTGTGAGACTGTGGGTGCACGTGACTCTGTCTGTGTGTGTGCGTGTGCGCGTGTATGTGTGTGTGTGTGTTTGAGTAAGAGTGCTGCTACCCTGGCGATTATCTCCTCTCCCTCAGTGTCAGGGAGCCTGGAGCTCTGTAAATATTCCCACACACCGAGGGCAAACATTTTAACCGGGTTGGTGAAAGGGAGCGTTTTGAAACGCGGGGCGTGTGTGCTGGGGGCTGGGCTGCCCCCTCCGAGTGTCCGAGTGTCTGAGTGTCCGAGTCTCCGAGTCTCCGAGTGTCCGAGTCTCCGAGTGTCCGAGTCTCCGAGTCTCCGAGCCCCCTGGAAGCACTGGGCGAGCTGCGGGGCGGATGAGGATCCTTCAGCAGATAGTGGGCCTGCTGCACACAACAACCTCCTCACATTCCACCTTTAATGGGGAGGTTAACGCTGACGGAGAGAGGGAGGGGTGGGTGGGGAGGGGGGAGCAGACCTGCTGTTTGCTCCTGTAATTTGTTTAATGAGTGGAGTCTGTTTACTGTCCTCGGTGGGCAGGTTAATCCGGCTGGTCTGGGAGATTTACTGTGGGGCTGGGGGTCGGTGGTGGTGGGGGGGCCTGGGGATTATCCCCTTTGGCCCCAGTTAAGTACCAGAGAAGGTGAACAACAGAGCAGCCCAGCCCCCTCCCCCCTCCCCATTCACCCTCCCTCCCCACTCCGCCCCATCCCCCATGTTGCCTTCTGCCTCCCCCTCCTCCCTCACCCCAATGGGGACCAGCGCCAACAGCATGGCCCCCACCCCCCGCTCCGCCCACACCCCCATCTGCATCCCCTCAAACCCCCTCCATGGCCTCGGTCCCTCCCCTCTCTTACACTGCACTAGGGGTTGGCTCTGTTCCCAATCTGGGGGGAGGTTTATCTGTCAGAGTGTGAGCTGGGTACAGTGTCCGGCAGCCGCAGGGGTCGATATGGAATGAAACACACGCTATTTATTCACACACAGACAGCGGGAGCACTAACCTGAGGCCTGAGGCCCCAACCAGGCCCGACTCTGGGCTAACGTTAACACACTAACCCACGCTACGCAGATATTGGGCCCGAGGTGGTCAAACTGCTCACGCTCTCGTCAAAGTGTCTTACACCTCAGATTAACACACCCTCTAACTCCATAACCTCCTCCTGCCCCTACACCCCTCCCTATCTCTGTAACCGCCTCCAGCCCCTACACCCCTCCCTATCTCTGTAACCTCCTCCAGCCCCCTACACCCCCTCCCTATCTCTGTAACCTCCTCCAGCCCCTACACCCCCTCCCTATCTCTGTAACCTCCTCCAGCCCCTACACCCCCTCCCTATCTCTGTAACCTCCTCCAGCCCCTACACCCCCTCCCTATCTCTGTAACCTCCTCCAGCCCCTACAACCCTCCCTATCTCTGTAACCTCCTCCAGCCCCTACAACCCTCCCTATCTCTGTAACCTCCTCCAGCCCCCTACACCCCTCCCTATCTCTGTAACCTCCTCCAGCCCCTACAACCCTCCCTATCTCTGTAACCTCCTCCAGCCCCTACACCCCTCCCTATCTCTGTAACCTCCTCCAGCCCCTACACCCCTCCCTATCTCTGTAACCTCCTCCAGCCCCTACACCCCTATCTCTGTAACCTCCTCCAGCCCCTACACCCCTCCCTATCTCTGTAACCTCCTCCAGCCCCTACACCCCTCCCTAGCTCTGTAACCTCCTCCAGCCCTTACACCCCTCTCTAGCTCTGTAACCTCCCACAGCCCCTACAACCCTCCCTCTCTCTCTCTGTAACCTCCTCCAGCCCCTAAACCCCTCCCTCTCTCTGTAACCTCCTCCAGCCCCTACACCCCTCCCTATCTCTGTAACCTCCTCCAGCCCCTACACCCCTCCCTATCTCTGTAACCTCCTCCAGCCCCTACACCCCTCCCTATCTCTGTGACCTCCTCCAGCCACTACACCCCTCCCTATTTCTGTAACCTCCTCCAGCCCCTACACCCCTCCCTATCTCTGTAACCTCCTCCAGCCCCTACAACCCTCCCTATCTCTGTAACCTCCTCCAGCCACTACACCCCTCCCTATCTCTGTGACCTCCTCCAGCCACTACACCCCTCCCTATCTCTGTAACCTCCTCCAGCCCCTACAACCCTCCCTATCTCTGTAACCTCCTCCAGCCCCTACACCCCTCTCTATCTCTGTAACCTCCTCCAGCCCCTACACCCCTCCCTATCTCTGTAACCTCCTCCAGCCCCTACACCCCTCCCTATCTCTGTAACCTCCTCCAACACCTACAGCCCTCCCTATCTCTGTAACCTCCTCTAATCCCCACACCCTATCTCTGTAACCTCCTCCATCCCCCACAACCCTCCCTATCTCTGTAACCTCCTCTAATCCCCACACCCTATCTCTGTAACCTCCTCCATCCCCCACAACCCTCCCTATCTCTGTAACCTCCTCCAGCCCCTACACCCCTCCCTATCTCTGTAACCTCCTTCAGCCCCTACACCCCTCCCTATCTCTGTAACCTCCTCCAGCCATTGGCGGCCGTGCCTTCAGCTGGGTCCTGAAACTCTGGAATTCCCTCCCCTCCCTCTCTCTCTCCACCTTTAAGACGCCCCTTAAAATCCAAACTCTTTGACCGAGCTTTTGGTCACCTGACCTAATATCGCCTCGTGAGTCTCGGTGTCGAATTTAGTTTTTAACGCGGCTGTGAAGCACCTCGGGAGGGGAGGGGAGGGGGGAGGTTTTGGGAAATCAAACAAAGTAACATAGGCCTCAGGATCCAGAGGAGGCCATTCAGCCCGTTCTGCTTCCTTATTTAATAAGATCATGGTTGACCTGGTTATAGTCTCAGCTCCACTTTCCTGTCTGTCCCTCCCCCCCATAAACCCCCCGCCCCGGCTCCCAAACATCTCCCCGGCTCAGACTGGAATCCATTCACATGTTTTTAACAGGATGTGGGCGTCGCCGGCAAGACCAGCATTTGTTGCCCATCCCTAATTACCCCTCGAACTGAGTGAGCTCCCTCGGCCATTTCCGAGGGGCAGTTAAGAGTCGACCACATTTGCTGTGGGTCTGGGAGTCACATGTAGGCCAGACCCGGGTAAGGGCGGCAGGTTTCCTCCCCTAAAGGGGGTATTAGTGACCCGGGTGGGGTATTTAGGACCCTCGCTGACGGCTCCGTGCTCATCCTCACTGATCAGCGTGAAACCGCACTCGGGGGGCCGATTGCAGCCCGGGGTCCATTCCCCGGGCTGTCCCTCCCCCCCACCGACCCGAAAATTCTCCCCCCCGCCCAACCCCACCCGCCTCCCCGTCACTGAGACCAGCCCGAAATTATAGATTTTATTTATTGGATTTAAATTCCCATTGGCTGCCCCTCTTCCTCCCCCTCCCCCTCTCCTCTTCCCACTCCCCTCCACCCCCCACCCCCTCCCCTCCTCCTCCCCCTCCCTCTCCCTCCCCCTCCCTCTCCCCCTCCTCTACTCCCTCCCCCAGGCCCCTCTCCCCCTCCCCCCTCCTCCACCCCCTCCCTCCACCCCCCTCTCTCCTCCCCTTCCCCCTCCCCTCCTCCCCTCCTCCTCCCCCTCCCCCTCCCACTCCCCCTCCCTCTCCCCTCCCCCACCCCCTCCCCCACTCCCTCCCCCAGGCCCCTCTCCTCCTTCCCCCTCCTCGTCCCCCTCTTCCAGCCCCTCCCCCTCTCCCCTTCCCTGTCCCCTTCCCCCCTCTCCTTCCCCCTACCCCTCCCTCCAGCGAATTTGTTACTAGTCCAGTGACCTGACCACTACCCCACCGTCTCCGTCTCCTGAATACCTTCACCCATCCGGCCTGCACTGCCCTCTGGGCGAGAGAATCCCACAGGCCAAGGACCCTCCGGGGAGGGTAAAAAAATAATCTCCCCTCAGCCCCCCCACCTCAACCGAGCTTAACCCTTCAGGCGCTTCCCCCCTGGCTCGAGCCTCTCCCCCCAAAGCGGAACCATCCCCGTGACACCCACCCATGTCGAGCTCCCGCAGGGACCTCATATATGTCAAGAACCACCTCTCGCTCTTAAGTTAAAGCTTCGCCAGACGCTGCTTTGGAATTTGAACCTGTGCTCCCAGGGTATTAACCCGGGCCTGTGGATCACTAGCCCAGTGACAGCACCACCAGGCTGTATAAACACCAGCAGCTGGTGTGTCCACCTACACCAGGCACTGAATGGGCAGCTACGAAGAGCAAATGGACTGTTAGCTCTTTGTGTCAACGATGCTGGGAGTGTCCAAGGGTGGAAGTATTTTATTCAGTTATCTGGTGAGGGCCCCATGAGGAGTAAATCATTCAGCTCTCTGGACAACGCACCTCGGAGAGGATATATTAGCCTTTGGAGCGTGTCCGGTGCACATCCGCCGGAATGATAGCAGGGGCTGGAAGGGTAGAATGGCCACAGAAGCGTAGAATTGTTACAGGATGGGCCACTCGGCCCATCCTGTTCTGTGCCGGCTCTCCAAATGAGCCACTCCGCCCCCCAACCCACCCACCCGCCCACCCTCTCCCCGTAACCCTTCTTCCCTTTCCGATAATGACCCAATTCCCCCTCCCCCTCGGATGCCTCTCGATTGAACCTGCCTCCCCTCACCGCCCGCTGGGTGAGAAGGTTTCTACTTCGCGTCGCCCCACCCCCACCCCGCCTTTGCCCCTCTTGCCAATCGCCTTCGGCCAATGTGCCCTCTGGTTCTCCCGCCAATGGGGAACAATTTCTCCCCTCTCTCTCCCCTGTCCAGGCCCCCCTCAGGTGTTGGGTGGGGGGGTGGAATTTCCCAACTTGGCGCGTGGGCGTGGGCGCCGGACACGGTTCGGGCGCGGAATGGTGGGCGATGGCTTCGGGCGAGCGTCCCAACGTCATGGCGCACTGGCACCACATTTCGTCCGACAACGAAGAGGCCCCATTGAGGCCACCGAAGCAGCAACTGGCGGCGATTTTTCGGCGCCCGCCCATCGGTTGGCGGCCTTTGAGTTTTTGAGGGAGCCTCATCCCCGGGCGGAGTGAGGTTTCCTCGATTAATCCAAAAAAAACCAGTCAGGAGGCCAATCGCGTCCGCCCGCCAACCCGAAAATTCTCTCCCCCCCACCACCTCCCCGCCCAACGATTTTGAATACCTCCGTCAAATCTCCTTCTCTTCTCTAGAGGGGAAGAACAGCCCCGAATTCTCCCATCTATCTCCGTAACTGAAGTTCCTCATCCCTGGGACCGTTCTTGTGGACCTATGAGCGGACAAGTTATGAGGAGGCGTAGCTTTAAGTTTTACATGACCTCAAATACCGTAGATTAGGGGGTGACGTAATTGAAGTTAACCAAGCACTTGGAGCACTTACAAAGAGAGACCGCTGGAGAAGGAGGCAGGCATAGGCAACACTGCGTCGTGTGGCTAAACCTATTGTCAAGATAAGTATTAGTGTCATTTCCCACTTCATCAGCTGGTTTGGGGTCGACATAACCGACTCTCCCCAAATAACCGTGGAGGCTGGGGTCCAATTAGAAATTGTCAAAACTGAGATCAATAGGCTTTTGTTAAACAAGGATGTTAAGAGTTACAGAAACAAGGTGCGTTGGAGTTAATCAGCCATTATTTAATCGAATTGTGTAACAGGCTTGAGGAGGGGGCTGAATGGCCTCCTCCTTTCGTTGTGTCGCCAAAGCCATGAATCTTTATTTGGCGATGGTTTTTCTTTCCTGAAACCGCTCTCTCTCCAGGTTCTCTGCAAACGTGACGACCAGGGGCCTAGTTTCAAAATGGCCGCCCTTAAGTTGGGAGCGATGCGGTTGGAAACCCCCCCAGGCCGGCGATGGCTCTTAGCGACCGGCCCGCCAATTCCCCGGGGCAGCTGGGGGGTTGAAGGGTCACTGGGTCGCGGCCTCTCTCGCTAAACCAGCCACCCCGTCTCCTGTGCGAAAGTGCGGTGGGCACTGCTGGATCGATCCTGTTGCGTTGAGGCCTTTGCTACGCCCCCCCAACCTCCGTAACCAACACCGCATCCCCCAGCGCCGTCCCCTCCTTTTCTGGAATGTTCCTCTTTCCGTCGCTTCCTTCCCTTCACCAGCCGAACAATGCCAGGAAACCAAATAAATGAGATCAGTGGCTGCTTGGAGGAGATCCTTTCAAAGCCTCAGGCTAGGCCTCTCTCTCTCTCTCTCTCGTCTGTCTCCGTGTGATTGGGACAACTCTCACTTTCACACAGGCAGCCTGGCCTCATCCAAATCCACCCCCCACCCCCCACACCTCACCTCCGATCCTCCACCTCCCTCTCCAGGAATCTCTCCGCCTTCCACTGACCCTCTGCCGGCTGGGATTTACCCACGAGCAAGGAGCAGGGGGAGGCCATTCAGCCCCTCGAGCCTGATCCTCCGTTTTATCAGGCCGTGGCTGATCTGATAGTGATCTGCACCCCACCTACCGCCCGATAACCTGTCACCCACCCCCTTGCTCACCAAGAATCCACCCACCCTTAAAAATATTCGAAGATTCTGCTTCCACCACCTTTTCAGGAAGAGAGTTCCAAAGGCTCACGACCCTCTGAGAGAAAACATTTCGTCTCATCTCCATTTTAAATCAGCGACTCTTTATTTTTAAACAGTGACCCCCTAGTTCTAGATTCCCCCACAAGAGGAAACATCCTCTCCACATCCCACCCTGTCCAAGACCCCTCAGGATCTTATAGGTTTCAATCAAGTTGCCTCTCACTCTTCTAAACTCCAGTGGATACAAGCCTAACCTGCCCAACCTTTCCTCATAAGACAACCCACCCATTCCAGGTATTCGTCTGGTAAACCTTCTCCGAACTGCTTCCAATGCATTTACATCCTTCCTTAAATAAGGAGACCAATACTGTATACAGTACTCCAGATGTGGTCTCACCAGTGCCCTGTACAACTGAAGCATAACCTCCCCACTTTTGTAATCAATTCCCCTCACAATAAATGATAACATTCGATTAGCTTTCCTAATTACCTGCTGTACCTGCACACTAACCTTTCGTGATTCATGCACTAGGACACCCAGATCCCTCTGCATCTCAGAGCTCTGCAATCTCCTACCACTCGGATAATGAGCTTCAGTGTCAAAGAGGGTACGGGGAGGGGAGACTGTGACACCGGGCGTCAGGGAACTTGCGCAACGAGCGGGACAAGAATACAAATACCCGGTCCGGGAGCATCCGCGGAGAGGAACACGGTTAACGTTTCGGGTCCGTGTGACTCTTCCACACAACTCAGGAAAAATAGAAAAGAGGGAACGAGCGCGTGGCCGGCGAACGCGTTTCGGGGAAGACCGGCATTGCCGGTAGACGGAACAAGGAGCCCCAAGCCAAGCGCTGTTTGGAAAATGAGGAAATGGGGTAAAAGAGCAAAGGGGTTGAGGGGGGTGGGGTTTGCATTCAGGGAAAAAGTAGCGACTGAGGTTAACAACGCCGTTGCATTTATATAGCGCCTTTCATGCTTTCAAGGTCCCCCCAAAACGCTTTACGGCCAGTGCAGTACGTTTGAAGTGTTGTCACTGGAATCATGTAGCAGTTCATTGGTGCACAGCAAGCTCCCACTAACAGCAACGTGGCCAGGTAATCAGTTTATTTTAGTGATATTGGACTCACAAGTCATTAAGAGTAGTTGTCTGGTAAGTTACAGAACTTGAGCGCTGCTGAAAAACAGAGACATGTCGAAGCTTTTCGCCTTGTACTCGTCAGGACGCAATAAGGAGAAAACAACAATTTATACTGCATGAGAAGAGAGTGAGTGCTGAT
Organism: Cetorhinus maximus; assembly: GCF_964194155.1. NCBI lineage: Eukaryota > Metazoa > Chordata > Chondrichthyes > Lamniformes > Cetorhinidae > Cetorhinus > Cetorhinus maximus. The sequence goes on along the minus strand of NW_027597834.1, from coordinate 6,044 downwards.
TGGTCGAAGCATTGCCACGGCGAATGCACCAGCGATGCTGCATCCTCCACTGCAACATCCCTACCGATCAACCCCTCAGCCCCACTCTCAAGGAAGGAAATCTGCTGTCCTTACCCGGTCCGGCCTACGTGTGACTCCAGTCCCACACACAGAGCAACGTGGTTGACTCTTAACTGCCCCTCTGACAATGGCCGAGCGAGCCCACTCAGTTCTCAAGAGCGGGATGAAGACTGGTCAGCAACAACCCCCCACATCCCATCATGTCCTCACCTTCATCACCCCTACACACCTTTCCCCTGTTCCTATGGCAAGGACAAAAACCTCCTATTTTGTGTCAGGTTAAGGGCAATTGACAAGGTGCAGATTGGGGCAGTGCCTTAGTGACCCAGCTACACATGGGGAATTCAGATCATTTCTTTATTCTTTCATGGGTGAGGCATTTGTTACCCATCCCTAATTGCCCCTGGTACTGAGTGGGCTAGCTCAGAGGGGCAGGTAGGAGTCAACCACATTGCTGGGGGCCTAGAGAGTAGGCCAGACTAGGTAAGGACAGCAGTTTTCTTTCTAAGAGTGGCTAGGATGGGGTTTGTTTAATGGCTGATCACTGAGACTTGTTCTCAATTCCAGGTTTATTAATTGAATTTAAATTGTATTAGCTGCCGTGGTGGGGATTTGAACCCCAGGTCCCCGGCGCATTAGCCTAGGCCGCTGGGTTACTAGCCCAGTGACGTTGCCAGTGCACCACCACCTCTCCCTAAAATTGCAGCCTGCTTTTCTGTGTGAACTAAAACATATTGGAACAGATTTAATCTCCAGGCACATTGTCCTTTTACTCGTACAGCCTGTGCCTGCGAAGGTTAATCTGGGTCTGTGTTTGTTAGTGAAATAATAATGTCACGAGATCGCAGAGAGAGTGTTTTTTAATCACCCGGGATTGCTTCACTTCCTTAGCTACTAGAAGGTTGGGGTGGGGGGGGATGTTAAGTAAATACACAGATGTGAGATACATTCACCCTCACTGTGTGGAAGATGTTTTCCGTTACATCTCGTCCCCGGGAACGAGATGAAACTGTGATTGTGTTCAGTTCTGGGCACCGGGCCACAGGGAGGGTACGCTGGCTTCAGAGGAGGCGCAGGACAGGCTCAGAGCGTGATCCTCGGGGCTAACGGTGTTAAATTACAAGGGCAGACTAGGTTTTGCATTCATTTGCTGCAAGAGCAGGTCAGAGGCTAGGGAATCCTGCGGAGAGCAACTCAGCTCCTGACTCCCCCCCCAGAGCCTGTCCACCATCTACGAGGCACAAGTCAGGAGTGTGATGGAATACTCCCCACTTGCCTGAATGAGTGCAGCTCCCACAACACTCGAAAAGCTCGACACCGTCCAGGACAAAGCAGCCCCGCTTGATTGGCACCCCATCCACAAACATTCACTCCCTCCACCACCGACGCACAGTAGCAGCAGTGTGTGTACCATCTACAAGATGCATTGCAGCAACTCGCCAAGGCTTCTTCAACAGCACCTTCCAAATCCATGACCACTACCACCTAGAAGGACAAGGGCAGCAGACACATGGGAACACCACCACCTGGAAGTTCCCCTCCAAGCCACTCACCATCCTGACTTGGGAAATATATCGGCCGTTCCTTCACTGTCGCTGGGCCAAAATCCTGGAACTCCCTCCCTAACAGCACTGTGGATGTACCTACACCACAGGGACTGCAGCGGCTCGAGAAGGCAGCTCACCACCACCTTCTCAAGGGGCAATTAGGGATGGGCAATAAATGCTGGGCCCGGCCAGTGAAGCCCACATCCTGCAAATGTATTTATAAAAATGGGCTCCTCCTGCTGTCCCAGGTGAGAATTCTGCATGTGATAATTTGCCGTTCACAGGTATTAAAACCATGTAAACCCTGCACCTTGAGTCCCTCAACAACAACAACAACAACAGCTTGCATTCGTACAGCACCTTTAATGTGGAATGCCCCCAGGAGTGATTATCAAATACAATTTGACAGTGAGCCACAGAAAAAGATGGGGACAGGTAACAAAGGCAAGTGGGTTGGAAGGGATGTCTTGCAGAGGGAGAGAGAAACAAAGAGGGAGAGGATTCTAGGGAGAGGAAATTCCAGAGGGAGGAAATTCCAGAGGGAGAGAATTCCAGAGTGAGAATTCAGGTCGGCCATGGTCTTATTGACTGGCAGAGCAGGCTCGAGGGGCCGAATGGCCTACTCCTGCTCCCATTCCATATACGCTCGTATGACCTCTGACACTCAACCACCCCCTTCCCCCTAGTTGGTTCACCTCGGAAGGCGAGCAGGCTCCTGGTTGACCAATTCCGCATCTTCTTGACCGTCGACCCTACAAAACCTTCCCCCCCGCCGCCCCGGGCTGTTCCTCCTTCCCGACATTTCTCGGATCAATGGACGAAGGAGCAGGGAAAATAGCTTTGTCCCGGACGCTTTTTAGTGAGTGACCTCCCGGAGTGCCCCGCGGCCGTGAGGGATGAGGGAGCGCGATAGGTCGAAACGGCCTCGACAGGGGCTGCAAGGCCAATGCTGCGAGAGTAGGCGACGCTCCTGACACTAGCGCAGCCACAAGATACATCTCCGTCAAAAAGTCCACGCTGGGGATGGTCTTTCCAAGGGACGCTCTCCCTGGGATGTCCCGGCCAACGTGCACATCCATCCCAACAGCCGCGACCGGAGGAAGACTCCTTGGCTCCTCAGGTTAAAAAGCGAAACCTCGCGGACAGTTGGAAATCGGAAATAAGTAAATAAAAAACCCGGAAAATTCCGTTAGCTCCATTTCCCTCTCCGTGCCAGACCCGCTGGGGGGTGTTTTATCCCCCCCCAGCGCTTTTTTTTAATCACGGCCTCCTCACTTGCTTTCGTGGGATCATGCTGTGCTGCAACGGCCGAGGTCACCTGCAGCGACTCGCCCCACCCCACCCCCAACCCCGATTGGTATTTGATTGGCCGCCGCAGACCTTTGGGATCTCCCGGAGGCAACTTGCCGGGCGCCAGTTGATTCCAGGAAGGAATAAAAGAAAAGCTTAAAGGCGCTAGATCAATGCAAGCTGTTGTTAGAAACATAGAAACTAGGAGCAGGGGGAGGCCATTCGGCCCTTCAAGCCTGCTCCGCCAACCAACACGATCAGGGATGATCCTCTATCCCAACGCCGTACTCCCGCCCTCTCCCGCTACACCCCTCGATCCCCCCCAAAAACTCATCAGTTTCTTTCCGGAATATACCGGCCCCCACAGCCTCCGGCGGTAGAGAATTCCACAGGTTGACCACCCTCCGGGTGAAGAGATTTCTCCTCATCTCAGTCCTGAACGGCCGACCCCGTATCCTGAGACTGTGGCCCCTGGTTCTAGGCATCCCCCCCCACAACCAAGGGGAAACACCCTCCCTACATCCAGTCTGTCCGGCCCTGTTACAAGCATAGAAAAGAGGCCATTCAGCCCATCGTGTCTGCGCTGGCCGAGAAAGAAAAACACTGAAGGAACTAGCTGCCCATTTTAACCCCACTGTCCGGCCCCTGGTCTGTAGCCTGGCAGGTTACAGCGCTACAGGGACCAGGGACCTTGTAAATGAGTTGAGGGTTTCAACCTCAACCACCCACTTAGGCAGCGAATTCCAAACCCCCACCACCCTCTGGGTGAGAAACATTTCTCCTCACGTCCCCTCTCACCCTTCAACCGGTCACCTTAAACCTGTTAAATCACCTTCAATGCGTTTCTCTCAGTCCGAACGAGAGACAGGGAGGGCTGGGAGAGAGGCAGGAATCTCCCTTTTGGGACTCACTTGAGATCCGATCGTTTTCCCGGCAAAGGCTTTTTATTTCTCCGTCGGCTGCTAAGTCCGCCTCCTTCCGCCTCACCGCCTGTCTCCTGCCCCTACCCGCTGGAACCCTCGCTGTGTCTCTATCGCCTTCCGCGTTTAAACATCCCATCGCTCTCCTGCCCCGCCTCGTGCCCTGCGCTGACTCAACTCCCCCCCCGGCTGCCCCGTGTCTTAAAGCTCGTGACCAGGTCCCCCGCCGGCCCTATAGGCCCTGAGCTACGCGGGCCCCATGTGGAAAACTCCCCCACTCCCACCGCCATTTTCGAATTCCTCCGAGGCTTCTCAACCTCCCCTTCCCCCGTTCCCCCCACCTCTGTGACCTCTCCCCCGGCCCCAGGTCCAAACCCTGGCCCTCTTATGTGTCCCCCCCCGACCCCTCTCCGATTTCCATCTCTCTGCTATTACGCCTCCGTCATGTTTTCGCCCTCGTAACGTTCGAGGCCTAGTCGGCGAAAGGCGCGGTACAACAACAACCCCTCTTCGTATAACGCCTTCAATGTGATAAAATGGCCCCAAGGTACTTCCCAGGAGCTAAATGAGTAAAAATTTGACGCTAGTGCCAAATGAGGGGACATTAGCGACAAAAGCTCGGTCAAAGACGTCGGCTTTAAGGGTTGTCTTGGAGGAGGAGGGGGAGTTAGAGACCAAGGGGCTTTGGGGCAGGAATTCCAGAGTTTAGGGCCCCAGGCAGCTGATTTCACGGCCGCCTATGGCGCAGCGATGGGAATCGGGGTGGGGGAAACGCTCAAGAGGCCGGGATTGTGGGGAGCGCAGGGAGATCGGAGGGTTGTGGGGAGCTGGAGGAGGTTACAGAGATAGGGAGGGTTGTAGGGGCTGGAGGAGGTTACAGAGATAGGGAGGGGTGTAGGGGCTGGAGGAGGTTACAGAGATAGGGAGGGGTGTAGGGGCTGGAGGAGGTTACAGAGATAGGGAGGGGTGTAGGGGCTGAAGGAGGTTACAGAGATAGGGAGGGTTGTGGGGGATGGAGGAGGTTACAGAGATAGGGTGTGGGGATTAGAGGAGGTTACAGAGATAGGGAGGGGGTGTAGGGGCTGGAGGAGGTTACAGAGATAGGGAGGGCTGTAGGTGTTGGAGGCGGTTACAGAGATAGGGAGGGGTGTAGGGGCTGGAGGAGGTTACAGAGATAGGGAGGGCTGTAGGTGTTGGAGGCGGTTACAGAGATAGGGAGGGGTGTAGGGGCTGGAGGAGGTTACAGAGATAGGGAGGGGTGTAGGGGGCTGGAGGAGGTTACAGAGATAGGGAGGGGGTGTAGGGGCTGGAGGAGGTTACAGAGATAGGGAGGGGGTGTAGGGGCTGGTGGAGGTTACAGAGATAGGGAGGGGTGTAGGGGCTGGAGGAGGTTACAGAGATAGGGAGGGGGTGTAGGGGCTGGAGGAGGTTACAGAGATAGGGAGGGGGTGTAGGGGCTGGTGGAGGTTACAGAGATAGGGAGGGGTGTAGGGGCTGGAGGAGGTTACAGAGATAGGGAGGGGTGTAGAGGCTGGAGGAGGTTACAGAGATAGGGAGGGGTGTAGGGGCTGGAGGAGGTTACAGAGATAGGGAGAGGGGTGTAGGGGCTGGAGGAGGTTACAGAGATAGGGAGGGGTGTAGGGGCTGGAGGAGGTTACAGAGATAGGGAGGGGTGTAGAGGCTGGAGGAGGTTACAGAGATAGGGAGGGGTGTAGGGGCTGGAGGAGGTTACAGAGATAGGGAGGGGTGTAGAGGCTGGAGGAGGTTACAGAGATAGGGAGGGGTGTAGGGGCTGGAGGAGGTTACAGAGATAGGGAGAGGGGTGTAGGGGCTGGAGGAGGTTACAGAGATAGGGAGGGGTGTAGGGGCTGGAGGAGGTTACAGAGATAGGGAGGGGGGGGTGAGGCTGTGGAGGGGGTTTGGAACGAAGGGGGAGAATTTTAAAATCAAACCGCTGCTTGACCGGGATCCGGTGAAGGTCAGTGAGCGCAGGGGGAGGGTGACAGGGTGAACTGGGTGTGAGTTGAGGCCAGGGGGCTAACAGAGAAACCTCCAGCTGACCGAGTGAGACACACAAATCGTTCTTGCTGGTTTTCCCCACACCCCTTGTCCCGGCTGCAAAGGGAAATCTCTGAGTGTGCGCGTGGTCTGCGGTCACCCCCAACTCTCCCAGTCTCTCGCCGACACGTCATCCGTTCACTTTCCTCTCCCCTCATCTCTCGGGGCT
>NW_027597833.1:0-55000 GCF_964194155.1 Cetorhinus maximus | reverse complement strand
GTAGGGTAGATTGGGTGAGTAGTGTAGTGTAGGGTGGGGTAGGGTAGATTGGGTGAGTAGCATAGTGTAGGGTGGGGTAGGGTAGATTGGGTGGGTAGTGTAGGGTAGAGTGGGGTAGGGTAGATTGGGTGAGTAGTGTAGTGTAGGGTGGGGTAGGGTAGATTGGGTGAGTAGTGTAGTGTAGGGTGGTGTAGGGTAGATTGGGTGAGTAGTGTAGTTTAGGGTGGGGTAGGGTAGATTGGGTGAGTAGTGTAGTGTAGGGTGGGGTAGGGTAGATTGGGTGGGTAGTGTAGGGTAGAGTGGGGTAGGGTAGATTGGGTGAGTAGTGTAGGGTAGGGTGGGGTAGGGTAGATTGGGTGAGTAGGGTAGTGTAGGGTGGGGTAGGGTAGATTGGGTGAGTAGTGTAGTGTAGGGTGGTGTAGGGTAGATTGGGTGGGTAGTGTAGGGTAGGGTGGGGTAGGGTAGATTGGGTGGGTAGTGTAGGGTAGGGTGGGGTAGGGTAGATTGGGTGAGTAGTGTAGGGTAGGGTGGGGTAGGGTAGATTGGGTGAGTAGTGTAGGGTGGGGTGGGGTAGGGTAGATTGGGTGAGTAGTGTAGTGTAGGGTGGGGTAGGGTAGATTGGGTGAGTATTGTAGTGTAGGGTGGGGTAGGGTAGATTGGGTGGGTAGTGTAGGGTAGGGTGGGGTAGGGTAGATTGGGTGGGTAGTGTAGTGTAGGGTGGGGTAGGGTAGATTGGGTGAGTAGTGTAAGGTAGGGTGGGGTAGGGTAGATTGGGTGAGTAGGGTAGGGTGGGGTAGGGTAGATTGGGTGAGTAGTGTAGGGTAGGGTGGGGTAGGGTAGATTGAGTGGGTAGTGTAGGGTAGGGTGGGGTAGGGTAGATTGGGTGAGTAGTGTAGGGTAGGGTGGGGTAGGGTAGATTGGGTGAGTAGTGTAGTGTAGGGTGGGGTAGGGTAGATTGGGTGGGTAGTGTAGGTTAGAGTGGGGTAGGGTAAATTGGGTGGGTAGTGTAGGGTAGGGTGGGGTAGGGTAGATTGTGTGGGAAGTGTAGGGTAGGGTGGGGTAGGGTAGATTGGGTGAGTAGTGTAGTGTAGGGTGGGGTAGGGTAGGGTGGGGTAGGGTAGATTGGGTGAGTAGTGTAGGGTAGGGTGGGGTAGGGTAGATTGGGTGAGTAGTGTAGTGTAGGGTGGGGTAGGGTAGATTGGGTGGGTAGTGTAGGGTAGGGTGGGGTAGGGTAGATTGGGTGAGTGGTGTAGGGTAGGGTGGGGTAGGGTAGATTGGGTGGGTAGGGTCGGGTGGGGTAGGGTAGATTGGGTGAGTACTGTAGTGTAGGGTGGGGTAGGGTAGATTGGGTGAGTAGTGTAGTGTAGGGTGGGGTAGAATAGTGCAGAGTAGGTTGTGTAGAGTGGGGTCGGGTAGATTGGGTGGATAGTGTAGTGTAGGGTGGGGTAGAATAGTGCAGAGTAGGTTCTGTAGACTATTGTGGGGTAGGGTATATTGGGTGAGTGGGTTAGGGTAGTGTAGAGTCGGTAATGTAGAGTAGATTGGGTAGGTAGTGTAGAGTAGGATATAATACAGCAATACAAAGTACAGCAGGGAATGTAGAATAGGTAGGTTCGACTAAGGTAGTCCATGGTAGGATAGATTGGGTATGGGACACAGGGATGGAGTAGGTGGGGTAGATGATGTAGGGTGGAGTGGAATATGGTGGGGTGTGTCAGATTAGGATGAAATAGAGTAGGTAAGATAGGTTAGAGAAGGGAAGGTTAGTGTAGGTAGATTAGACGAGGGAAGGTTAGTTTAGGCAGATTAGAGTAGGGAAGGTTAGTGTAGGTAGATTAGAGTAGGGAAGGTTAGTGTAGGTAGATTAGGGTAGGGAAGGTTAGTGTAGTTATATTACGGTAGGGAAGGTTAGTGTAGGTAGATTAGGGTAGGGATGGTTGGTGTAGGTAGATTAGGATAGGGAAGGTTAGTGTAGGTAGATTAGGGTAGGGAAGGTTAGTGTAGGTAGATTAGGGTAGGGAAGGTTAGTGTATGCAGATTAGAGTAGGGAAGGTTAGTGCAGGTAGATTAGAGTAGGGAAGGTTAGTGTATGCAGATTAGAGTAGGGAAGGTTAGTGTAGGTAGATTAGGGTAGAGAAGGTTAGTGTAGGTAGATTAGATGAGGGAAGGTTAGTGTAGGTAGATTAGGGTAGGGAAGGTTAGTGTAGGTGGTTTACAGTAGGGAAGGTTAGTGTTGCTGGTCTAGAATAGGGAAGGTTAGTGTAGGTAGATTAGAAAATGGTAGTTTCTAGTAGGTATCTTAGAGCAGGGTAGATTTGGGTAGGGTAGGTATGTTTTGCTCGAATGTATTTGGTCGGGTAGTATTTGGTGGAGTAGGTTTTAGTAAGGCAGGTTTTGGTATGGTAGGGTTGGGTAAGGTTAGGGTAGGGTAAGGTAAGGTAAGGTTAGGGTAAGGTAGGGTTGGGTAGGGTAATGTGGGTTTGGATAGATTTGGGTAGAGAAGGGTAGGGTGGGTCTGGGTAGAGTAGGGTAGGGTGGGTCTGGGTAGAGTAGGGTAGGGCGTGGCTGGGTAGAGTAGGGTAGGGCGGGGCTGGGTAGAGTAGGGTAGGGTGGGTCTGGGTAGAGTAGGGTATGGTGGGTCTGGGTTGAGTAGGGTAGGGTGGGTCTGGGTAGAGTAGGGGCGGGTGGGTCTGGGTAGATTAGGGTAGGGTGGGTCTGGGTAGAGTAGGGTAGGGTGGGTCTGGGTAGAGTAGGGTAGGGTGGGTCTGGGTAGAGTAGGGTAGGGCGGGTCTGGGTAGAGTAGGGGCGGGTGGGTCTGGGTAGATTAGGGTAGGGTGGGTCTGGGTAGGGTGGGTCTGGGTAGAGTAGGGTAGGGCGGGTCTGGGTAGAGTAGGGTAGGGCGGGTCTGGGTAGAGTAGGGTAGGGCGGGTCTGGGTAGAGTAGGGTAGGGCGGGTCTGGGTAGAGTAGGGTAGGGCGGGTCTGGGTAGAGTAGGGTAGGGCGGGTCTGGGTAGAGTAGGGTAGGGCGGGTCTGGGTAGAGTAGGGTAGGGCGGGTCTGGGTAGAGTAGGGTAGGGCGGGTCTGGGTAGAGTAGGGTAGGGCGGGTCTGGGTAGAGTAGGGTAGGGCGGGTCTGGGTAGAGTAGGGTAGGGCGGGTCTGGGTAGAGTAGGGTAGGGCGGGTCTGGGTAGAGTAGGGTAGGGCGGGTCTGGGTGGGATAGGGTAGGGTGGGTCTGGGTAGCGTAGGGGCCGGTGGGTCTGGGTAGAGTAGGGGCAGGTTGGGGAGGTTCGGGTAGAGGAGGGTAGATTTGGGTAGGCAGACTGGATTCTGTTCGGGTAGACTAGAGAAGCGATAGAGCCGGTTAGGATTTCATTAGGAACATTAGGGGTTGGGGAAATTAGGTCAGTTTGGATTGGCAGGTTTAGGTAAGTTAGATTCGAGTTGGTTGATTGCTGCAGAATGAAAGCAAAATACTGCAGATGCTGGAAATCTGAAATGTGAACAAAGAGCTGGGGGGAACATCTCAGCAACCCTGGCAGCACCTGGAGAGAGAGAAACAGAGTTAACGTTTTGCTTCTGAAATGACTCTTCTTCACAGTACCGGTAGGTGAGATTAGGTTAGTCTAGAGCGGGGTGGGTTAGAGTGGGGCGGGTTAGAGTGGGGAGGTTAGAGTGGGGCGGGTTAGAGTGGGGCGGGTTAGAGTGAGGCGGGTTAGAGTGAGGCGGGTTAGAGTGAGGCGGGTAAGAGTGAGGCGGGTAAGAGTGAGGCGGGTAAGAGTGAGGCGGGTTAGAGTGAGGCGGGTTAGAGTGAGGCGGGTTAGAGTGAGGCGGGTTAGAGTGAGGCGGGTTAGAGTGAGGCGGGTTAGAGTGAGGCGGGTTAGAGTGGGGCGGGTTAGAGTGGGGCGGGTTAGAGTGGGGCGGGTTAGAGTGGGGCGGGTTAGAGTGGGGCGGGTTAGAGTGGGGCGGGTTAGAGTGGGGCGGGTTAGAGTGGGGCGGGTTAGAGTGGGGCGGGTTAGAGTGGGGCGGGTTAGAGTGGGGCGGGTTAGAGTGGGGCGGGTTAGAGTGGGGCGGGTTAGAGTGGGGCGGGTTAGAGTGGGGCGGGTTAGAGTGGGGCGGGTTAGAGTGGGGCGGGTTAGAGTGGGGCGGGTTAGAGTGGGGCGGGTTAGAGTGGGGCGGGTTAGAGTGGGGCGGGTTAGAGTGGGGCGGGTTAGAGTGGGGCGGGTTAGAGTGGGGCGGGTTAGAGTGGGGCGGGTTAGAGTGGGGCGGGTTAGAGTGGGGCGGGTTAGAGTGGGGCGGGTTAGAGTGGGGCGGGTTAGAGTGGGGCGGGTTAGAGTGGGGCGGGTTAGAGTGGGGCGGGTTAGAGTGGGGCGGGTTAGAGTGGGGCGGGTTAGAGTGGGGCGGGTTAGAGTGGGGCGGGTTAGAGTGGGGCGGGTTAGAGTGGGGCGGGTTAGAGTGGGGCGGGTTAGAGTGGGGCGGGTTAGAGTGGGGCGGGTTAGAGTGGGGCGGGTTAGAGTGGGGGGTTGGGCGGGTTAGAGTGGGGCGGGTTAGAGTGGGGCGGGTTAGAGTGGGGCGGGTTAGAGTGGGGCGGGTTAGAGTGGGGCGGGTTAGAGTGGGGCGGGTTAGAGTGGGGCGGGTTAGAGTGGGGCGGGTTAGAGTGGGGCGGGTTAGAGTGGGGCGGGTTAGAGTGGGGCGGGTTAGAGTGGGGCGGGTTAGAGTGGGGCGGGTTAGAGTGGGGCGGGTTAGAGTGGGGCGGGTTAGAGTGGGGGCGGGTTAGAGTGGGGCGGGTTAGAGTGGGGAGTGGGGCGGGTTAGAGTGGGGCGGGTTAGAGCGGGGCAGGGGTTAGAGTGGGGCGGGTTAGAGTGAGGTGGGTTAGAGCGGGGCAGGGGTTAGAGTGGGGCGGGTTAGAGTGGGGCGGGTTAGAGTGGGGCGGGTTAGGGTGGGGAGGGTTAGAGTGGGGCGGGTTAGGGTGGGGCGGGTTAGGGCGGGGCGGGGCGGGCTGGATACGAGAGGGTTGGATTCGAGTGGGGTAGAGCGGGGTGGATTGGAGCGGGGTGGATTGGAGCGGGGTGGATTGGAGCGGGGTGGATTGGAGCGGGGTGGATTGGAGCGGGGTGGATTGGAGCGGGGTGGATTGGAGCGGGGTAGGGTGGATTGGAGCGGGGTAGGGTGGATTGGAGCGGGGTAGGGTGGATTGGAGCGGGGTAGGGTGGATTGGAGCGGGGTAGGGTGGATTGGAGCGGGGTAGGGTGGATTGGAGGCGGGGTAGGGTGGATTGAAGCGGTGTAGGGTGGATTGGATTGGAGTGGGGTGGATTGGAGTTGGGTAGGGTGGGGTGGATTGGAGTGGGGTGGATTGGAGTGGGGAAGGGTGGGGTGGATTGGAGTGGGGTGGATTGGATTGGAGTGGGGTGGATTGGATTGGAGTGGGGTGGATTGGATTGGAGTGGGGTGGATTGGATTGGAGTGGGGTGGATTGGATTGGAGTGGGGTGGATTGGATTGGAGTGGGGTGGATTGGATTGGAGTGGGGTGGATTGGATTGGAGTGGGGTGGATTGGATTGGAGTGGGGTGGATTGGATTGGAGTGGGGGTGGATTGGATTGGAGTGGGGTGGATTGGATTGGAGTGGGGTGGATTGGATTGGAGTGGGGTGGATTGGATTGGAGTGGGGTGGATTGGATTGGAGTGGGGTGGATTGGATTGGAGTGGGGTGGATTGGATTGGAGTGGGGTGGATTGGATTGGAGTGGGGTGGATTGGATTGGAGTGGGGTGGATTGGATTGGAGTGGGGTGGATTGGATTGGAGTGGGGTGGATTGGATTGGAGTGGGGTGGATTGGATTGGAGTGGGGTGGATTGGATTGGAGTGGGGTGGATTGGATTGGAGTGGGGTGGATTGGATTGGAGTGGGGTGGATTGGATTGGAGTGGGGTGGATTGGATTGGAGTGGGGTGGATTGGATTGGAGTGGGGTGGATTGGATTGGAGTGGGGTGGATTGGATTGGAGTGGGGTGGATTGGATTGGAGTGGGGTGGATTGGATTGGAGTGGGGTGGATTGGATTGGAGTGGGGTGGATTGGATTGGAGTGGGGTGGATTGGATTGGAGTGGGGTGGATTGGATTGGAGTGGGGTGGATTGGATTGGAGTGGGGTGGATTGGATTGGAGTGGGGTGGATTGGATTGGAGTGGGGTGGATTGGATTGGAGTGGGGTGGATTGGATTGGAGTGGGGTGGATTGGATTGGAGTGGGGTGGATTGGATTGGAGTGGGGTGGATTGGATTGGGGTGGGGTGGTTTGGAGTGGGGTGGGATTGGATTGGAGTGGGGTGGATTGGATGGAGTGGGGTGGATTGGATTGGAGTGGGGTGGATTGGATTGGAGTGGGGTGGATTGGATTGGGGTTGGGGTGGATTGGATTGGAGTGGGGTGGATTGGATTGGAGTGGGGTGGATTGGATTGGAGTGGGGTGGATTGGATTGGAGTGGGGTGGATTGGATTGGATTGGTGGGGTGGATTGGATTGGAGTGGGGTGGATTGGATTGGAGTGGGGTGGATTGGATTGGAGTGGGGTGGATTGGATTGGATTGGAGTGGGGTGGATTGGATTGGATTGGAGTGGGGTGGATTGGATTGGATTGGAGTGGGGTGGATTGGATTGGATTGGAGTGGGGTGGATTGGATTGGATTGGAGTGGGGTGGATTGGATTGGATTGGAGTGGGGTGGATTGGATTGGAGTGGGGTGGATTGGATTGGAGTGGGGTGGATTGGATTGGAGTGGGGTGGATTGGATTGGAGTGGGGTGGATTGGATTGGAGTGGGGTGGATTGGATTGGAGTGGGGTGGATTGGATTGGAGTGGGGTGGATTGGATTGGAGTGGGGTGGATTGGATTGGAGTGGGGTGGATTGGATTGGAGTGGGGTGGATTGGATTGGAGTGGGGTGGATTGGATTGGAGTGGGGTGGATCGGAGTGGGGTGGATCGGAGTGGGGTGGATCGGAGTGGGGTGGATCGGAGTGGGGTGGATCGGAGTGGGGTGGATCGGAGTGGGTGGATCGGAGTGGGGTGGATCGGAGTGGGGTGGATCGGAGTGGGGTGGATCGGAGTGGGGTGGATCGGAGTGGGGTGGATCGGAGTGGGGTGGATCGGAGTGGGGTGGATCGGAGTGGGGTGGATCGGAGTGGGGTGGATCGGAGTGGGGTGGATCGGAGTGGGGTGGATCGGAGTGGGGTGGATCGGAGTGGGGTGGATCGGAGTGGGGTGGATCGGAGTGGGGTGGATCGGAGTGGGGTGGATCGGAGTGGGGTGGATCGGAGTGGGGTGGATCGGAGTGGGGTGGATCGGAGTGGGGTGGATCGGAGTGGGGTGGATCGGAGTGGGGTGGATCGGGGTGGGGTGGATCGGGGTGGGGTGGATCGGGGTGGGGTGGATCGGGGTGGGGTGGATCGGGGTGGGGTGGATCGGGGTGGGGTGGATCGGGGTGGGGTGGATCGGGGTGGGGTGGATCGGGGTGGGGTGGATCGGGGTGGGGTGGATCGGGGTGGGGTGGATCGGGGTGGGGTGGATCGGGGTGGGGTGGATCGGGGTGGGGTGGATCGGGGTGGGGTGGATCGGGGTGGGGTGGATCGGGGTGGGGTGGATCGGGGTGGGGTGGATCGGAGTGGGGTGGATCGGAGTGGGGTGGATCGGAGTGGGGTGGATCGGAGTGGGGTGGATTGGAGTGGGGTAGGGTGATGACCCTCTCAGAATCTTCACCCCACCCTTCACACAGGGTGACAGGCGAGCGTGAAAGTGGGGCAGTCGCACCCTGACAAAAATTAAACCCTGCGCAGAGTCAACCCAACCAGCCCCCTCCCAACCCGACCCAACCAACCCCCTCCCAACCCGACCCAACCAACCCCCTCCCAACCCGACCCAACCAACCCCCTCCCAACCCGACCCAACCAACCCCCTCCCAACCCGACCCAACCAACCCCCTCCCAACACAACCAGCCCCCTCCCAACACAACCCAACCAACCCCCTCCCAACCCGACCCAACCAACCCCCTCCCAACCCGACCCAACCAACCCCCTCCCAACCCGACCCAACCAACCCCCTCCCAACCCGACCCAACCAACCCCCTCCCAACACAACCCAACCAGCCCCCTCCCTACACAACCAGCCCCCTCCCAACCCGACCCAACCAGCCCCCTCCCTACACAACCAGCCCCCTCCCAACCCAACCAGCCCCCTCCCAACACAACCCAACCAGCCCCCTCCCAACACAACCCAACCAGCCCCCTCCCAACACAACCCAACCAGCCCCCTCCCAACACAACCCAACCAGCCCCCTCCCAACACAACTCAACCAGCCCCCTCCCAACACAACCCAACCAGCCCCCTCCCAACACAACCAGCCCCCTCCCAACACAACCCAACCAGCCCCCTCCCAACACAACCAGCCCCCTCCCAACACAACCAGCCCCCTCCCAACACAACCAGCCCCCTCCCAACCCAACCAGCCCCCTCCCAACCCAACCCAACCAGCCCCCTCCCAACCCAACCCAACCAGCCCCCTCCCAACACAACCCAACCAGCCCCCTCCCAACCCGATCCAACCAGCCCCCTCCCAACCCAACCAGCCCCCTCCCAACACAACCCAACCAGCCCCCTCCCAACACAACCCAACCAGCCCCCTCCCAACACAACCCAACCAGCCCCCTCCCAACACAACCCAACCAGCCCCCTCCCAACACAACCCAACCAGCCCCCTCCCAACACAACCCAACCAGCCCCCTCCCAACACAACCCAACCAGCCCCCTCCCAACACAACCCAACCAGCCCCCTCCCAACACAACCCAACCAGCCCCCTCCCAACACAACCCAACCAGCCCCCTCCCAACACAACCCAACCAGCCCCCTCCCAACACAACCCAACCAGCCCCCTCCCAACACAACCCAACCAGCCCCCTCCCAACACAACCCAACCAGCCCCCTCCCAACACAACCCAACCAGCCCCCTCCCAACACAACCAGCCCCCTCCCAACCCAACCCAACCAGCCCCCTCCCAACCCAACCCAACCAGCCCCCTCCCAACACAACCCAACCAGCCCCCTCCCAACACAACCAGCCCCCTCCCAACACAACCAGCCCCCTCCCAACACAACCCAACCAGCCCCCTCCCAACACAACCCAACCAGCCCCCTCCCAACACAACCCAACCAGCCCCCTCCCAACACAACCCAACCAGCCCCCTCCCAACACAACCCAACCAGACCCTCCCAACACAACCCAACCAGCCCCCTCCCAACACAACCCAACCAGCCCCCTCCCAACACAACCAGCCCCCTCCCAACACAACCAACCCCCTCCCAACCCAACCAGCCCCCTCCCAACACAACCCAACCAGCCCCCTCCCAACACAACCCAACCAGCCCCCTCCCAACACAACCCAACCAGCCCCCTCCCAACACAACCAGCCCCCTCCCAACACAACCCAACCAGCCCCCTCCCAACACAACCAGCCCCCTCCCAACACAACCAGCCCCCTCCCAACCCACCCCACCCCCTCCCACCCCCCCTCCCGCCCCAACCAACCCCCCCTCCCACCCCACTCCACCCCCCTCCCGCCCCACTCCCCCAATTCTGCCCCATCCACCCCATGATAAGATTCTCCCAGTGCCTCCCTCGTTTCAGTTTCTCCGATCCTGCCCGCTTACTGTAAAACATCGTTTTGTAGAAATGGGATTCTATTCGCTGTCGTGGGGGGAAAGGTCTAAAAGGGGCCAGGATTCCGAAGTCTGCTCTCTCTCTCTCTCACTCTCTGTCTCTCTGTATATCTCTCTCCCTCTCTCTCTGTCTCACTCACTCTCTGTCTGTCTCTCTCTCTCTCTGCCTCAATCTCTCTCTGTCTGTCTCTCTCTCGGTCTCTCTCTCTCAGTCTCTCTCTCTCAGTCTCTCCCTCCCTCTCTCTCTCTCTCTCTCTCTCTCACTCACTCTCTGTCTGTCTCTCTCTGTCTCTCACTCTGACTCTATCTCTCTGTCTTTCTCTGTCTCTCTCTCTGTCTCTCTCTCTGTCTCTCTCGCTCTCTCTGTCTCTTTCTCTCTCTCTGTCTCTCTCTCTCTCTGTCACTCTCTCTCTCTCTCTGTCTCTCTCTCTCTCTCTGTCTCTCTCTCTCTCTCTGTCTCTCTCTCTCTCTCTCTGTCTCTCTCTCACTCTCTGTCTCTCTGTATATCTCTCTCTCTCTCTCTCTGTGTCTCACTCTCTCTCTGTCTCTCTCTCACTCGCTCTCTATCTGTCTCTCTCTCTGTCTCTCTCTCACTCTCTGTATATCTCTGTCTTTCTCTGTATATCTCTTTCTTTCTCTGTCTCTCTCTCTGTCTCTCTCTCTCTGTCTCTCTCACTGTCTCTGTCTCTCTGCATATATCTCTCTCTGTGTCTCACTCTCTGTCTGTCTCTGTCTCTCTCTCACTCGCTCTCTGTCTCTCTCTCTCTCTCTCACTCTCTGTCTCTCTGTATATCTCTCTCTCTGTCTCACTCTCTCTGTCTCTCTCTCACTCGCTCTCTATCTGTCTCTCTCGCTGTCTCACTCTCTCTGTCTGTCTCTCTCTGTCTCACTCTCTCTGTCTCTCTCACACGCTCTCTATCTGTCTCTGTCTCTCTCTCTGTCTCTCACTCTCTCTCTGTCTGTCTCTCTCTCTGTCTGTCTCTGTCTCTATCTCTGTCTCTCTCTCTTTGTCCCTTTCTCACTCTCTGTCTCTCTCTCTCTCACTCTCTCTCGGTCTCTCTCTCTCTCTCTGGGCAGCAGAGTCTTTCTCATCCTATCTGTCTCTGTCCCTGTCTCTCTCCGTCTCCCTCTCTCTATCTGTCTCTCTTTTTCCCTGTCTCCTGTCTGTCTCTGGTTCCCCTATCTCCATTTCTCCCCTTATCTCTCCCTTTCTGTCTCTTTTTCTGTGTTGGGAGAGTGTAAGTGTAAGGGAGAGACAGACAGATAGAAACAGAAAAACAAGGCAGGCAGAGACAGCATGAGCACACTGAACTGGGGCGCACTCACCTGGAGAACACTTACCTGGAATAATCTCACCTGGAGCACACTCACCTGGAGCGCACTCACCTGGAGCGCACTCACCTGGAGCGCACTCACCTGGAGCGCACTCACCTGGAGCGCACTCACCTGGAGCGCACTCACCTGGAGCGCACTCACCTGGAGCGCACTCACCTGGAGCACACTGAACTGGAGCGCACTCACCTGGAGCACACTCACCTGGAGCACACTCACCTGGAGCACACTGAACTGGGGCACACTCACCTGGAGCACACTGAACTGGGGCACACTCACCTGGAGCGCACTCACCTGGAGCGCACTGAACTGGGGCACACTCACCTGGAGCGCACTCACCTGGAGCACACTGAACTGGGGCACACTCACCTGGAGCGCACTCACCTGGAGGGCACTCACCTGGGGCACACTCACCTGGGGCACACTCACCTGGGGCACACTCACCTGGAGCGCACTCACCTGGAGCGCACTCACCTGGAGCACACTCACCTGGAGCGCACTCACCTGGGGCGCACTCACCTGGAGCGCACTCACCTGGAGCGCACTCACCTGGGGCACACTCACCTGGGGCACACTCACCTGGAGCGCACTCACCTGGAGCACACTCACCTGGAGCACACTCACCTGGGGCGCACTCACCTGGAGGGCACTCACCTGGAGCGCACTCACCTGGAGCGCACTCACCTGGAGCGCACTCACCTGGGGCACACTCACCTGGAGCACACTCACCTGGAGCGCACTCACCTGGAGCGCACTCACCTGGAGCGCACTCACCTGGAGCGCACTCACCTGGGGCACACTCACCTGGGGCACACTCACCTGGGGCGCACTCACCTGGAGCACACTCACCTGGAGCACACTCACCTGGGGCACACTCACCTGGAGCGCACTCACCTGGAGCGCACTCACCTGGAGCGCACTCACCTGGAGCACACTCACCTGGAGCGCACTCACCTGGAGCGCACTCACCTGGAGCGCACTCACCTGGAGCACACTCACCTGGAGCACACTCACCTGGAGCACACTGAACTGGGGCACACTCACCTGGAGCACACTCACCTGGAGCACACTCACCTGGAGCACACTCACCTGGAGCGCACTCACCTGGAGCGCACTGAACTGGGGCACACTCACCTGGAGCACACTCACCTGGAGCACACTCACCTGGAGCGCACTCACCTGGAGCACACTCACCTGGGGCACACTCACCTGGAGCGCACTCACCTGGAGCACACTCACCTGGGGCACACTCACCTGGAGCGCACTCACCTGGAGCGCACTCACCTGGAGCGCACTCACCTGGAGCACACTCACCTGGGGCACACTCACCTGGAGCGCACTCACCTGGAGCACACTCACCTGGGGCACACTCACCTGGAGCGCACTCACCTGGAGCACACTCACCTGGGGCACACTCACCTGGAGCGCACTCACCTGGAGCGCACTCACCTGGAGCACACTGAACTGGGGCACACTCACCTGGAGCGCACTCACCTGGAGCGCACTCACCTGGAGCACACTGAACTGGGGCACACTCACCTGGAGCGCACTCACCTGGAGCGCACTCACCTGGAGCGCACTCACCTGGAGCGCACGCACCTGGAGCACACTCACCTGGAGCACACGCACCTGGGGCACACTCACCTGGGGCACACTCACCTGGAGCGCACTCACCTGGAGCGCACTCACCTGGAGCGCACTCTCCTGGAGCGCACTCACCTGGAGCGCACTCACCTGGAGCGCACTCACCTGGAGCGCACTCACCTGGAGCGCACTCACCTGGAGCGCACTCACCTGGAGCACACTGAACTGGGGCACACTCACCTGGAGCGCACTCACCTGGAGCACACTGAACTGGGGCACACTCACCTGGGGCACACTCACCTGGAGCACACTGAACTGGGGCACACTGAACTGGGGCACACTCACCTGGGGCACACTCACCTGGAGCACACTGAACTGGGGCACACTCACCTGGGGCACACTCACCTGGAGCACACTGAACTGGGGCACACTCACCTGGGGCACACTCACCTGGAGCGCACTCACCTGGAGCGCACTCACCTGGAGCACACTGAACTGGGGCACACTCACCTGGAGCGCACTCACCTGGAGCACACTCACCTGGAGCACACCCACCTGGAGCGCACTCACCTGGAGCACACCCACCTGGAGCACACTCACCTGGGGCACACTGAACTGGGGCACACTCACCTGGAGCGCACTCACCTGGAGCGCACTCACCTGGGGCACACTGAACTGGGGCACACTCACCTGGAGCACACTCACCTGGAGCGCACTCACCTGGAGCGCACTCACCTGGAGCACACTCACCTGGAGCGCACTCTCCTGGAGCGCACTCACCTGGAGCGCACTCACCTGGAGCGCACTCACCTCGAGCGCACTCACCTGGAGCGCACTCACCTGGAGCGCACTCTCCTGGAGCGCACTCACCTGGAGCGCACTCACCTGGAGCACACTCACCTGGAGCACACTCACCTGGAGCGCACTCACCTGGAGCACACTGAACTGGGGCACACTCACCTGGAGCACACTCACCTGGAGCGCACTCACCTGGAGCACACTCACCTGGGGCACACTCACCTGGAGCACACTGAACTGGGGCACACTCACCTGGGGCACACTGAACTGGGGCACACTCACCTGGGGCACACTCACCTGGAGCGCACTCACCTGGAGCACACTGAACTGGGGCACACTCACCTGGGGCACACTCACCTGGAGCACACTGAACTGGGGCACACTCACCTGGAGCGCACTCACCTGGAGCACACTGAACTGGGGCACACTCACCTGGGGCACACTCACCTGGGGCACACTCACCTGGAGCACACTGAACTGGGGCACACTCACCTGGGGCACACTCACCTGGAGCACACTGAACTGGGGCACACTCACCTGGAGCACACTCACCTGGAGCGCACTCACCTGGAGCGCACTCACCTGGAGCGCACTCACCTGGAGCACACTCACCTGGAGCGCACTCACCTGGAGCGCACTCACCTGGAGCGCACTCACCTGGAGCGCACTCACCTGGAGCGCACTCACCTGGAGCGCACTCACCTGGAGCACACTCACCTGGAGCACACCCACCTGTAGCATGCCGCAGAAATGAGCCTAGACAGTCCCTTACACGGTTAAAACGCTGCAGCAACAATTGATCAACACTCCGGTTAAGGGGAACCTCGGAACGTTACAGCGAGATTCCCTCTAAATGCCTCGGTAGGGCCAGGCAGGGTCCCGCTGTTTGATGATTCGCCCTCTGTGGCTCCGATCATCTGGCATTCTGCCTCGCAGGGTGATCAAACAGCAGCCTAATCACCCTGCATCCAATTTAAAGGCGATATCTTTCCCTCGTCTGTCTCTCGAAACCCTGTCTTGGTCTGTTTGTGCACATTTATCTGCTCCAATGACTTCTCTTTATCTGAAATGAATACTAATTAAAGTATTGCAATAAACCCTGATGTAGTTGTTCCCAAATGCTTCTGTATTAGTAGTTGCTTGTGGTGAATTAATAGAGAGTTTAACAACTGCCTTCAGTCTCACTAGCACATTCTCTCCGCCTCCAGTAAACATTTAATTGATAAAGAACCCATTAGGTAACAAGCAGCGAATACTAATGGTTGGGAGATTGGTTGAGGTATTAGATGGGAGACAGTTTATCACGAAGCAGAGCCCGCTTTAACATGTTAGCGAAATACAGGCAATTCCATCCGGCTGTAAGGGTCAAATTGAATTTGGACAGTGCGGCTCTCCTCAGCACTGACCCTCCGACAGTGCGGCGCTCCCTCAGCACTGACCCTCCCACAGCGCGGCGCTCTCTCAGCGCTGACCCTCTGACAGCGCGGCGCTCCCTCAGCGCTGACCCTCCGACAGTGCGGTGCTCCCTCAGCACTGACCCTCCGACAGTGCGGTGCTCCCTCAGCGCTGACCTTCCGACAGTGCGGCGCTCCCTCAGCGCTGACTCTCCGACAGTGCGGCGCTCCCTCAGCACTGACCCTCTGACAGTGCGGCACTCACTCAGCACTGACTCTCCGACAGTGCGGCACTCCCTCAGCACTGACCCTCTGACAGCGCGGCGCTCCCTCAGCACTGACCCTCCGACAGTGCGGCGCTCCCTCAGCACTGACCCTCCGACAGTGTGGCGCTCCCTCAGCACTGACCCTCCCACAGTGCGGCGCTCCCTCAGCGCTGACCCTCCGACAGCGCGGCGCTCCCTCAGCACTGACCCTCTGACAGCGCGGCACTCCATCACTGTGCCTCCAAATTCAGACACAACCACTTTTCTCAGAGTCCAGTAAAATTGTGGAAAAGCATCTTTCGCAAACTCAAGTCATCCCAAAGTACTTCAGAGATGAGAGACACCTTTCCTTGAAATGTCATTACTTTGCAATGTGTGAAATGCAGCAGCCAATCTGTGCACAACAATCAGCCATTAAAAGTCATACAGTAAATGACCAGACTATTTTCTTAGAGACACTGAGACACACAATCTCAAACACACACTGAAGCACACACTCAGACACACACACAAGCGCTCACACACACACACTAACACACACTCACTCAGACACAAACACATTCACATACAAACACACACACACACATATGCTCACCCCAAACATAGGCTCGTTCACACACTTGCTCATTCACACACGCACTCACACACGCACTCACTCACATGCTCACTCCCAAACTGACGCTCATTCACATACTTACTCACCTCCCACATGCACTCACTCTCACACACATACACCACATGCACACACACACACTCTCACACACACACACTCTCTCACACACACACACACACACACTCTCACTCACCACACACGCGCACACTCTCCCCACACACACACACACTCTCTCCCCACACACACACACTCACTCCCCACACACACACACACACTCACACACACTCTCACTCCCCACACATGCACACTCACTCCCCACACACACTCACACACACACACACACACCCTCACACACACACGCACACACACTCACACACACACACTCTCACTCCCCACACACACACACACACTCCCCACACACACACACTCACTCCCCACACACACTCTCACACATGCTTACTCCCAAACACATGCTCATTCACACACACACACTCTCACTCCCCAAACACACACACTCACTCCCCACACACACACTCACTCCCCACACACACACTCACTCCCCACACGCACACTCACTCCCCACATGCACACACTCACTCCCCACACACACACACTCACTCCCCACACACACACACACTCACTCCCCACACACACGCACACTCACTCCCCACACACACACACTCACTCCCCACACACACACTCACTCCCCACACACACACTCACACACTCACTCCCCACACACACACTCACTCCCCACACACACGCACACTCACTCCCCACACACACACACACTCACTCCCCACACACACA
The DNA here is from genome assembly GCF_964194155.1 of Cetorhinus maximus. Lineage (NCBI taxonomy): Eukaryota > Metazoa > Chordata > Chondrichthyes > Lamniformes > Cetorhinidae > Cetorhinus > Cetorhinus maximus. Next base: position 38,499 of record NW_027597833.1, on the reverse strand, counting down.
CACACACTCACTCCCCACACACACACACTCACTCCCGACACACACACTCACTCACTCCCCACACACACACTCACTCACTCCCCACACACACACACTCACTCACTCCCCACACACACACACTCACTCACTCCCCACACACACACACACTCACTCCCCACACACACACACTCGCTCCCCACACACACACACACTCACTCCCCACACACACGCACACTCACTCCCCCCACACACACACACACACTCACTCCCCCCACACACACACACTCCCCACACACACACACACTCACTCCCCACACACGCACACTCACTCCCCACACACGCACACTCGCTCCCCACACACACACACACTCACTCCCCACACACACGCACACTCACTCCCCCCACACACACACACTCACTCCCCACACACACACACTCACTCCCCACACACACGCACACTCACTCCCCACACACACACACACTCACTCCCCACACGCACACTCACTCCCCAGACACACACACTCACTCCCCACACACACACACTCACTCCCCACACACACACACTCGCTCCCCACACACACACACACACTCACTCCCCACACACACACTCACTCCCCACACACACACTCACTCCCCACACACACACACACACTCACTCCCCACACACACACACACACACTCACTCCCCACACACACACACACTCACTCCCCACACACACGCACACTCACTCCCCACACACACACTCACTCCCCACACACACACTCACTCCCCACACACACGCACACTCACTCCCCCCACACGCACACACTCACTCCCCACACACACACACACTCACTCCCCACACACACACACTCACTCCCCACACACACACACACTCACTCCCCACACACACACACTCACTCCCCACACACACACTCACTCCCCACACACACACTCACTCCCCACACACACACACACTCACTCCCCCCACACACACACACTCACTCCCCACACACACACTCACTCCCCACACACACACACACACACTCCCCACACACACACACACTCACTCCCCACACACACACACTCACTCCCCACACACACACACACTCACTCCCCACACACACGCACACTCACTCCCCCCACACACACACACTCACTCCCCACACACACACACTCACTCCCCACACACACACACACTCACTCCCCCCACACACACACACTCACTCCCCACACACACACACTCACTCCCCACACACACACACACTCACTCCCCACACACACACACACTCACTCCCCACACACACACACTCACTCCCCACACACACACACACACACTCACTCCCCCCACACACACACACTCACTGCCCACACACACACACACACACTCACTCCCCACACACACACTCACTCCCCAGACACACACACTCACTCCCCACACACGCACACTCACTCTCTACGCACACACACTCATTCACACAAATGCTCCCACATTGTGTGGAAGATGATCGTGCCACGGTAACGTTACTGGACTAGTAACGCAGAGGTCCAGGATAACGGTCTGGCTGGGTGGGGTGGGGGACACAGGATCAAATCCTACCCCGGCAGTACTGGAGAAATTTAAATTCAATTAATAAAATCAGGAATCGAGAGCGAGTCTCAGTCACGGTGACCGTGACAACGATCATCGATTGTCTTAAAAACCCGCCTGGTTCACTAACGTCCCCTTTAGGAGAGGAAGGAAATCTGCCGTCCTTACCCTGGGTCTGGCCCTACACATGACTCCAGGCCCACATGGCGATGGGGTCAACTCTTAACTGCCCACCCCCCTCTGAAATGGCCAAGCGAGATGCTCCATTCAAGGGGGCAATTGGGGATGGGCAATACCGGGAGTACAGATGCACAGGAACTCAACCCCCGACTCCCCCAAAGCCTGTCCATCCTCTACAAGGGCACAAGTCAGGAGTGTGATGGGACACTCCCCACTTGCCTGGATGAGTGCGGCTCCCACAACACTCGAGAAGCTCGACACCGTCCGGAACAAAGCAGCCCCGCTCGATGGGGCACCCCATCCACCAACATTCACTCCCTCAACCACCACCACCGACGCACAGGGGCAGCAGTGTGTGTACCATCTACAAGATGCACTGCAGCAACTCGCCAAGGGCTCCTTCGACAGCGCCGCCCAAACCCACGACCTCTACCATCTAGAAGGACGAGGGCAGCAGACACACGGGGAACACCACCGCCTGCAAGTTCCCCCTCCCGAGCCACTCACCATCCCGACTTGGGAATATAATCGGCCGTTCCTTCACTGTCACCGGGGTCAAAATCCTGGAACTCCCTCCCTAACAGCGCTGTGGGTGTACCTACAACACACGGACAAAATCCTGGAACTCCCTTCCTAACAGCGCCGTGGGTGTACCTACACCACACGGACAAAATCCTGTAACTCCCTCCCTAACAGCGCCGTGGGTGTACCTACACCACACGGTCAAAATCCTGGAACTCCCTCCCTAACAGCGCCGTGGGTGTACCTACACCACACGGTCAAAATCCTGGAACTCCCTCCCTAACAGCGCCGTGGGTGTACCTACACCACACACGGGACAAAATCCTGGAACTCCCTCCCTAACAGCGCCGTGGGTGTACCTACACCACACGGACAAAATCCTGGAACTCCCTCCCTAACAGCGCCGTGGGTGTACCTACACCACACACGGGGACTGCAGCGGCTCAAGAAGGCGGCTCACCACCCACCCACCTTCTCGAGGGGGATGGATAATAAATCTCCGGAACAAGTGGGAAAATCGACCAGTGAACAGACGCCTGAGGCTGTTACTGACACCTCCTTGTGAGGTAAGGAACGGTGTCATTGACAATGTCGAGCTAGTGGCTGTAGACATCTCATGGGCTGGTGGCGAGTACCTTAATGTAACAGCGCTCAACGCATAGACACAACTGTGTTCAGAGCATTATCAAAATGCCCTGGAGGGAACGGAGATACTAATGAAACCATTCACATTCTTACACTCAGTACTGCAGCAGTTAGAGCAACATGCACCAGGGGCTCAATGTTGACTGGAAATTTCGGAGCTGGAGAGGGAGCGGAGGGAGATTTACCAGAACGGTATGAGGGGAATTCATTCACGTGGAGGGACTGGAGAAGCTGGGATTGTTCTCCTTAGAGCAGAGAAGGTTAAGGGAGGGAGGGAGGGGGGGAGATTGAATCGAGGGGTTCAAAATCATGAAGGGGGGGGTTTGGGGTAGAGTAGGAGAGGGAGAGACTGTTTCCCAGTGGGCGGGAGGGTCGGTAACCAGAGGGGGACACAGATTGAAGAGAATCGGGAACAGAACCAGAGGGTGGGGGTGGGTGGGGAGGGGGAGATGAGGAGAATTATTTTTTATAAACACAGCGAGTTGTTGTGATCTGGAAGGCGCTGCCTGAAAGGGCGGTGGAAGCAGATTCAATAGGAGGGGGGAATCGGATAAATACAAGGAAGGGGAAAAATGTGCAGGGGAGGGGAGAGTGGGGACCAATTGGATTGATCGTTCAAAGGGCCGGCACAGGCAGGATGGGCTGAATGGACTCCTCCTGTGGTGTAAGGTTCTACGATTCTTTAATCAGTCACAACAAAAGAATTTTATCTTCTGTGTGGACTCAAGTTATGTTGGGCAACCAGTTCCCTTTGTTTACATAACACACATTAACGGAGCTGTGAGGAATCATCATTAAACCAGAGGCTGTCGATGGCAGGAATCCAAACCGCTGTGAATCGTTTCCAACAGCTCAGGGAGTAGACACAGCTTCAGTTCCACACCTTATCAGGAACACGGGGCCACAAACTGCGGCACTCCCTCAGCACTGACCCTCCGACAGTGCGGCGCTCCCTCAGCACTGACCCTCCGACAGTGCGGCGCTCCCTCAGCGCTGACCCTCCGACAGTGCGGCGCTCCCTCAGCGCTGACCCTCCGACAGTGCGGCGCTCCCTCAGCACTGACCCTCCGACAGTGCGGCGCTCCCTCAGCACTGACCCTCCGACAGTGCGGCGCTCCCACAGCACTGACCCTCCGACAGTGCGGCGCTCCCTCAGCACTGACCCTCCGACAGTGCGGCGCTCCCTCAGCACTGACTCTCCAACAGTGCGGTGCTCCCTCAGCGCTGACCCTCCGACAATGCGGCTCTCCCTCAGCGCTGACCCTCCGACAGTGCGGCGCTCCCTCAGCGCTGACACTCCAACAATGCGGCTCTCCCTCAGCACTGTCCCTCCGACTGTGTGGCTCTCCCTCGGCGCTGACCTTCCGACAGTGCAGCGCTCCCTCAGCACTGACCCTCCAACAGTGCAGCGCTCGCTCAGCACTGACCATCCAACAGTGCAGCACTCACTCAGTACTGGCCCTCCAACAGTGCGGCGCTCCCTCAGTACTGACCCTCCGACAGTGCGGTGCTCACTCAGTACTGACCCTCCGACAGTGCGGCGCTCCTTCAGCACTGACCCTCTGACAGTGCAGGGCAGTGCAGGGGGTGATGGACAGTGCAGAGGGAGCACCGCACTGTCGGAGGGTCAGCGCTGAGGGAACACTGCACTGTCGGAGGGTCAGCACCAAGGGAGCGCTGCACTGTCGGAGGGTCAGTGCTGAGGGAGCGCCGCACTGTCGGAGGGTCAGCGCTGAGGGGGCACCGCGCTGTCAGAGGGTCAGCGCTGAGGGAGCGTCACACTGTCGGAGGGTCAGCGCCGAGGGGGCACCACACTGTCAGAGGGTCAGTGCTGAGGGAGTGCCGCACTGTCGGAGGGTCAGCGCTGAGGGAGCGTTGCACTGTCAGAGGGTCAGTGCTGAGGGAGCGCCGCACTGTCGGAGGGTCAGCGCTGAGGGGGCACCACACTGTCAGAGGGTCAGAGCTGAGGGAGCGCCGCACTGTCGGAGGGTCAGCGCTGAGGGAGCGCGCAATGGCAGTTGGTCAGTGCTGAGGGAGCGCCGCACTGTCAGAGAGTCAGCGCTGAGGGAGCACCGCACTGTCGGAGGGTCAGCGCTGAGGGAGCGCCACGCTGTCAGAGGTCAGTGCTGAGGGAGCGACGCACTGTCAGAGGGTCAGCGCTGAGGGAGCGTTGCACTGTCGGAGGGTCAGCGCTGAGGGAGCGTCGCACTGTCGGAGGGTCAGCGCTGAGGGAGCGCCGCACTGTCGGAGGGTCAGTGCTGAGGGAGCGCCGCGCTGTTGGAGGGTCAGCACCGAGGGAGCACCGCACTGTCGGAGGGTCAGTGCCAAGGGAGCGCCATACTGTCGGAGGGTCAGTGCTGAGGGTGCGCCGTGCTGTCGGAGGGTCAGTGCTGAGGGAGCGTCGCACTGTCAGAGGGTCAGCGCTGAGGGAGCACCGCACTGTCGGAGGGTCAGAGCTGAGGGAGCGTCGCACTGTCGGAGGGTCAGCGCTGAGGGAGCTCGGCAGGATGAGAATGGCTGTCTTTCCGATGAGGGGTGAAACTGAGGGCCGCCTGTTTTTGTTTAGCGCGTTCAAAAGTGCAACCGCGGGATTGTTAAACAGAAAGTGGAGCCCTCGCTGGGTGTGACCACCCGGGACAAACCCTTCATCAACGCGATCTCACACAGCACGCAGGGGGCTGAAGAACTGTGTAGTCTTCAGACGAAATCTGATTGGGTGCGAGATAGTTGGGTTAAAATACCAGGACGTAATTCAGCTCCCATTTGTAACTCATACATTCTGTGATTCCACTTATAATTGTGGAGAAGAAGTCGCATTAAAATCCACCACCCTTTGCCACCTCAGGATGTCCCAACGTTCTTCACTGCTGACAGAATCCTCCTCGAACCATTGCCAAAAAAGAGGGAGATGTTTCCGTAGCTATTTGTCTCGCACCAGCCAGGACAAATGCAAGAGTGGCAAATTTCAAAGGATCACAGACGTCTTTACCGCTGGGACAAAAACAGAAACAGAAATACCTGGAAAAGCTCAGCAGGTTTGGCAGCATCTGCGGAGAGGAGCACAGTTAACGTTTCTGGTCCGAGTGACTCTTCAACAGAACTAAGTAAAAATAGAAGAGAGGTGAAATATAAGCTGGTTTAAGGGGGGGTGGGTGGGACAAGAAGAGCTGGATAGAGGGCCAGTGATAGGTGGAGATGACCAAAAGATGTCACAGACAAAAGGACAAAGAGGTGTTGAAGGTGGTGATGTTATCTAAAGGAATGTGCTAATTAAGGGTAGAAAGCAGGACGAGCAAGGTACAGATAGCCCTAGTGGGGGTGGGGTGGGGGGAAGGAATCAAAAAAGGCTAAAAGGTAGAGATAAAACAATGTGATGGTTTAAAAATAATGGAAATAGGTGGGAAAAGAAAAATCTGTATAAGTTACTGGAAAAAACAAAAAGGAGGGGGAAAATCGGAAAGGGGTTGGGGATGGAGGAGAGAGTTCATGATCTAAAATTGTTGAACTCAATATTCAGTCCGGAAGGCTGTAAAAGTGCCCAGTCGGAAGATGAGGTGCTGTTCCTCCAGTTTGCGTTGAGCTTCAGTGGAACAATGCAGCAAGCCAAGGACGGACACGTGGGCATGAGAGCAGGGTGGGGTGTTGAAATGGCCAAGCGACAGGGAGGTCCGGGTCATGCTTGCAGGCTTGAGATGCTAATGAGTAAACGTGGATGCTGGGCTTAGCATGCAAGGCATAAAGGAAATTTGCATTTTTAGGTACATGAAGGGATATTTGGAGTTCAAAGGGATCTCAGTCTGTTTACAACCAGCCAGGTAAGCAAGGCTAAGGAATGTGTTTATTTTTCACAAAGGTCACTGACAATAGATATTGGCATCATGAAAGTTTTATATCATGAGGCAGGAACAGTTTCAAAGACATATGAAACATTAGGATTTACATATTAGAAAGAGAGAAACATATATAAAGACGAATGAAAGGTTATGCGTGAGAAGGCCACATGAGATCTAACCACCAGTGTGTGTGAAATGGCCTTAATGAAGCCTCCAGCATTTGTGCGTAAGTCTGCTATCTAACATAACAGAAGCTGGAGAGAAGCCATTTGGAATTCCACTGTCCAGGGTACTGTGTTAACTTGCTGAGTCTGTTTCAAATTTAAAATCCATTGTGGATGTTGCCTTAAAGGGAGTGTAACTGGGAGTCAGGTTAATTGGGGATTTTAGCAGTTACTACAGTCATAATTGTAGTCTCATGTGTGTGCTTGACACCTTTTATTCTGTTAATAAATATTTGAATTTAATCTTTTTATCCTCTAAGGGTCTTGGTGGACTTATTGCTTCTGGATTCAGTGCACACATCCCACAATAAATACAAATTGCAAAACCATTGCGGTATAGCGCGACCAGCTTTCCCCTGGTGGATTTGGTCCGCCTGGCACACATCGTCTGCCACGTCATAACGACTCCGATTGGTCGAGGCGTTGCTGCGGAGAAAGCGACAGGCGGTGGGGGTGTGGGGGTGGGGTGGGGGTGGTGGCAGGGAGGTGCTCTAGGCTCCCCTACGTTCCTGAGCAATTCTTCTGGGCAGAATTCAAGTTCTGCGCCACCAAGTGACCTTTTCAACTGTCTTTACGGTTACAATGTTCGCAATATCGGAATTCGTCATGGGTTAATCCAACGTAAACGTCACGGCGCGATTCCACTATCCCACCAGGTGTGGCACTGCAGTGCATATTATTCACGTCGACATGGACACTTAGAACATCGAAAGTTGGCAGTAAGTGCAGACAGGAATATAGTGATAGATGATTGCATGTGTCAATAAATCTATATATAATGTTTACCTTTGTTGTATCCACAAAGATAAAATGAAATTAAACATTCCTCTTCAGGTTATTAATTAAATTAAATTACCCCACACTTATTAAAATATTCATCAGGTTAAATCGCTAAAGTGTACTATTAGATGTTCAGATTGTAATCTATTGCACCAGGGAGCTAACATTTTATATCTCCCCCTGTAATGTGTTTATCTTGTGAAAGCCTATTAATTTTAATGACCCAGTTCCTTCAAGGATCATTAATATGATCAAATGTGAATCAAGTGAATGTGCATGGCCGAACATATTAACCAGGCACCTTGACCTCGATAGTATTGCAATTTACAACTGCACAGACTAAGCTGGACCAGCCATATAAACACTGTGGCTACAAGAGCTGGTCAGAGGTTGGGAACCCTGAGGAGAGTCACTCACCTCCTGACTCCGTCCACCATCGACAAGGCACAAGTCAGGAGTGTGATGGGACACTCCCCACTTGCCTGGATGAGTGCGGCTCCCACGACACTCGAGAAGCTCAACACCGTCCAGGACAAAGCAGCCCCGCTCGATGGGGCACCCCATCCACCAACATTCACTCCCTCCACCACCACCACCGACGCACAGGGGCAGCAGTGTGTGTACCATCTACAAGATGCACTGCAGCAACTCACCAAGGGCTCCTTCAACAGCGCCGCCCAAACTCACGACCTCTACCCTGGGCAGCAGACACATGGGGAACACCACCACCTGCAAGTTCCCCTCCCAGCCACTCACCATCCCGACTTGGAAATATAATCGGCCTTTCCTTCACTGTCGCTGGGTCAAAATCCTCCCTAACAGCGCCGTGGGTGTACCTCTGCGGGGACTGCGGTAGCTCAAGAAGGCGGCTCACCCCCCACCTTCTCAAGGGGCAATTAGGGATGGGCAACAAACACTGGCTTAGCCAGCGATTCCCACATCCCGTGAATGAATAAAAGTAAAGGGTTGTTATTCACTGAATCAAGAGCCGCATGAGATCGGATCCTGATTAATTCCTCATCCTCCAAAAGGCTTCCTTCTCTCTTCTACGCAATATCTGCTCAATGGGGTAGGTGTTCGATGGAACCGCATCGCCTACCCCACTCTCCCTCCCCACCACCAGCACAATTTGCCATCCCGCTCCCTGCCTTCCCCCACCTTGCACACCACATATCCATACCTTCCTTCACTTCATTCTCGAGCTGTACGCATCACTGGGTCAAAACTCCCAGAGCTCCCACCTTCACTATATATGAACTCAGCAGCTCAGAAGGATGCCAGACATCAACCTTCTGGCATTCTGATGGGCAACTCGGCATAATCAATCAATCAATCAATCAATGCCAGCCTTGCCAGTGAGAATGAAGAGAGCAACTACAAATCAGACAAGAGCGTACGAATTAGAAGCAGGTGTAGTAGGCCACTCAGCCCCTCGAGCCTGCTCCCCCCATTCAATGAGGTCGTGGCTGATCCAATTGTAACCTCAACCCCACATTCCCACCTGTTCCCCTGATAACCCTTCACCCCCCGTTGTTAATCAAGAATCTATCCACCTCGGCCTTAAAAACATTCAGAGACTCTGCTTCCACCGCCTTTCGAGGAAGAGAGTTCCAAAGGCTCATCACCCCCAGAGAGAAAAAATTTCTCCTCACCTCTGTCTTAAATGGGCGACCCCTTATTTTTAAACCATGACCCCCTCGGTCTAGCTTCTCCCACAAGAGGAAACGTCCTCTCCACATCCCCCCTGTCGAGACCCCCTCAGGATCTTATAGGTTTCGATTGTGTCGCCTCTCACTCTTCTAAACTCCAGCGGATACAAGTCCAGCCTGTCCGACCTCTCCTCATAAGACTACCCGCCTGTTCCTGGTATTAGTCTAGGAGCCAAGACTTAAACATGGAGCCGAAAGCCGATAAGAGTTGGGTTGAGTGAGTTGGGTTGGCTGAGTTGAGTTATCTTGAATTGGTTGATTTGGGTTGGGTTGAGTTCATTTGCTTTTTTATTCTTTCACGGGATGTGGGTGTCACTGGCAAACTCATAATTTGCCATCCATCCCTGATTGTCCTTGAACAAAGTGTCCCACTCAGCCATTTCACTTCACCAATCAAACACAAATGAGCCTATTTCATGAGCATCTGTTGGCCTAAACAGATGTAACTGCAAAACGTTCAATGTCATCTCGGGGAAAGCAGCCCGCTTGATTGATTTCCCACCGACCACCTTAAAAATTCACTCCGTCCACGGTGCATATTATCCACAGGTTTGAGTGAAGCAACTCCCAGATCCTCAACCTCCATCACTTCAAGGGATAAGGGCAGCAGACGCATGGGAACAGCACCACCTGCAAGTTCCCTTCCGGGCCCCTCACTATCCCGACTTGGAAATATATCGGCCATTCCTTCACTGTCGCTGGGTCACAATCCTGGAGCTCTATCCCTAACAGCGCTGTGGGTGTACCTACACCACACGGGACTGCAGCAGTTCAAGAAGGCAGCTCACCACCCACCTTCTCAAGGGGCAATTAGGGATGGGCAATAAATGCTGGCCCAGCCCAGCGATGCCCACATCCCATGAACAATTCTTTTCAAATGTAAATTCCACCAACTGTCATGGTGGGATTTTAACCTGTGTCCCCAGACCATTAACCTGGGCCTCTGGATTACTAGCCCAGTGACATCACCACTACACCACCATCTCCTCTAGAATTTGGTTGGGTTTAGGTTTGAAATGCATTGGATTGGTTTGGGTTCGGTTGGTTCAGTTGAGCTGAGTTAGGTTGGTTGGTTTGGGTTGAGTTGGGTTAACTTTGGTTGAGTGCGGTTGGTTGAGTTGGGTAGGGTTGGGTTGGGTTGGGTAAGGTTTGGTAGGGTTGAGTTGGGTAGGGCTGGGTAGGATTGAGTTGGGTTTGGTAGAGCTGGGTAGGGTTGAGCTGGGCTGAGTTGGATCAGGCTGAGTCATGTTGGGCTGGGATAGATGGAGTTGGGTTGAGTTGAGTTGTGTCAGGTTGAGTTGAGTTTGATTAGGTTGAGTTGGGTAAGGCTGGGTAGGTTGAGTTGGGTTGAGTTGTATCACATTGAGTTGGATTGGGTTGGGTCGGGTTAGATTGAGTTGGGTTGAGTTGAATTGGGTCAAGTTGGGCTGGGTTAGATTGAGTTGAGTTTGGTTAGGTTGAGTTGGGTTGAGTTTAGTTGGGTAGGGCTGGGTAGGGTTAAGTTGGATCAGGTTGAGTTGGATTGGGTTGGGTTGAGTTGAGCTGTGTCAGGTTGAGTTGGGTTGGGTTGAGTTGAATTGGGTTGAGGTGGCTTGAGTTGGGTTTGGTTAGGTTGAGTTGGGTAGGGTTGGTTTTGGTTGAGTTGGTTTGGATCAGCTGAGGTGGCATGGGTTGAGTTAGATTGGGATAGGTTGAGTTGGATTGGATTGAGTTCAGTTGAGTTTTTTTTTATTTGTTCATGGGATGTGGGTGTCACTGGCTAGGCTAGTATTTATTGCCCATCCCTAATTGCCCTCATTCAGAGGGCATTTTTTTAAGAACCAACCACATTGCTGTGGATCTGGAGTCACATGTAGGCAAGACCGGTAAGGACAGTAGATTTCCTTCCCTAAAGGGCATTAGTGAGCTAGATGGGTTTTTACAACAATCAGCAATGGTTTCATGGTCATCATCAGATTTTTTATTGAATTCAAATTTCACCATCTGCCGTGGTGGGATTTGAACCCCAGAGCATTAACCTGGGACTCTGGCATACTAGTCCAGTGACAATACCACTGCTTAGTTGAGTTGAGTTGAGTTGAAAACAAAAACAGAATTACCTGGAAAAACTCAGCAGGTCTGGCAGCATCGGTGGAGAAGAAATCAGTTAACGTTTCGAGCCTTCACGACTCTTCGGCAGAAGTCAGTTCTGCCGAAGGGTCGTGAAGGCTCGAAACGTTAACTGATTTCTTCTCCACCGATGCTGCCAGACCTGCTGAGTTTTTCCAGGTAATTCTGTTTTTGTTTTGGATTTCCAGCATCCGCAGTAGCTTTTAGCTTTTTGTTTTTATCTTTGAGTTGATTTGAGTTGGGTTGAGTAGGGTCAAGTTGAATTGAGTTGGATTGGGTTTGGTTGAGTTGGATTTGGCTTGGTTTGGTTGAGTTGGATTGGGTTTGGGTGAGTTGAGTTGAGTTGAGTTGAGTTAGGATGAGTTGGGTTGAGTTGGATTGGGTTGAGTTAAGTTGAGTGAGTTGGGTTGGATAGGGTTGGGTTGGATTGGATTGGATCGAGTTGGATAGGGTTGGGTTAAGTTGAGTAAGTTGGGTTGGGTTGGGTTGAGTTGGATTGGGTTTGGTTTGGTTGAGTTGGATTGGGTTTGGGTGAGTTGAGTTGAGTTAGGATGAGTTGGGTTGAGTTGGATTGGGTTGGGTTTAAGTTGAGTGAGTTGGGTTGGGTTGGGTTGGATTGGATTGGATTGGGTCGAGTTGGATAGGGTTGGGTTAAGTTGAGTGAGCTGGGTTGGGTTGGGTTGAGTTGGATAGGGTTGGGTTAAGTTGAGTGAGTTGGGTTGGGTTGGGTTGAGTTGGATTGGGTTTGGTTTGGTTGAGTTGGATTGGGTTTGGGTGAGTTGAGTTGAGTTGAGTTGAGTTAGGATGAGTTGGGTTGAGTTGGATTGGGTTGGGTTAGGTTGAGTGAGTTGGGTTGGGTTGGGTTGGGTTGGGTTGGGTTGGGTTGGATTGGGCCGAGTTGGATAGGGTTGGGTTAAGTTGAGTGAGTTGGGTTGGGTTGGGTTGGGTTGGGTTGAGTTGGATAGGGTTAGGTTAAGTTGAGTGGGTTGGGTTGGGTTGAGTTGGATTGGGTTTGGTTTGGTTGAGTTGGATTGGGTGAGTTGAGTTGAGTTGAGTTAAGATGAGTTGGGTTGAGTTGGATTGGGTTGGGTTAAGTTGAGTGAGTTGGGTTGGGTTGTGTTGGATTGGGTTGAGTTGGATTGGGTTGGGTTAAGTTGAGTGAGTTGGGTTGGGTTGGGTTGGATTGGGTTGGATCGAGTTGGATAGGGTTGGGTTAAGTTGAGTGAGTTGGTTTGGGTTGGGTTGAGTTGGATTAGGTTTAGTTTGGTTGAGTTGGATTGGGTGAGTTGAGTTAGGATGAGTTGGGTTGAGTTGGATTGGGTTGGGTTAAGTTGGATTGGATTGAGTTGAGTTCATTTGGGTTTGGAGAGTTGTATTGGATTGAGTTCAGTCGAGTTGGGTTAAGTTGGGTTGAGTTGGGTTGGGTTGAGCTGTGAAAGGTTGGGCAAATGAAGTGAATGAAATAATTTTACTTGGAACCTTATAACCAACAGATTCGAGCAGCTTTACTCAATCCACTTGACCGGCTGAAGTAAGGCCTAGAATTCAGGACAAAATTGATCTTTAATCTCGTCTGAACCTCTGATCCACTACCTTGCCCCCTGTTTATAATTGATTGCCTTTTGAAGGACTCCTTCCTGGGTTGACTACAGGTGCCTGTCGCCCTCCAATGGCTCCCACAAATGACCAACCTACCCCTCCCTCACCCAAGAGAGTTAAAATCAACAGTATTTTTGATGATGGGGCGAGAAGTAACACATAACATTAATGACCACCCATGGGTGCAGGATGTCACTTCCAAGTCATCAGGAATCAAAATCTGGGATATTTATCTCCCCCCCCGACCCCCACCCCCAGCCAGGCCCAGAGGCAAGAAGGCCAAAGGCAGCATCAGAACAGTGTAAATGCTTACATTGCTGCACACATATAGAAACAGATTGTGCTTCACAATTTCATAGACACATCGACACACGTAGAAATGTTTTTAACATTTCTCAAACAACTTGACCAATCAGACACTAATTACTCTATTTCATGAGCACCTATTGCCCAGAACAGGCATAGCTGCAAAACATTCAATGCCACCTAGGGGAAAAAAGCCCACTCGATTGGTTCCTCATCGACCATCTGAAACTTTCACTCCCTCCACGATGCTTGCAGTGAGTCTTATCCACAGGTTTGAGCGAAGCAACTCCCAGATCCACAACATTCATCACTTCAAGGGATAAGGGCAGCAGACACATGGGAACAGCATCACCTGGAGGTTTCCCTCCCAGCCACTCACCATCCTGACTTGGGAATATATCGGCCGTTCCTTCACTGTCACCGGGTCAAAATCCTGGAACTCCCTCCCTAACAGCGCTTTGGGTGTACTTACACCACACGGGACTGCAGTGGTTCAAGAAGGCGGCTCACCCCCACCTTCTCAAGGGGCAGTTAGGGATGGGCAATAAATGCCGGCCCAGCCAGGAATGCACGCATCCCAGGGAGGGGTTCAAAACCGGAGCATTGTGGAGGAGGAGAGAGAGAGGCGGAGGGGTTTAGGGCGGGAGTTCCAGTGCATCACCTACAGCAGAAACGATTTCATCAGCCGCATTTACCATCCACAGCTCACCATTCACACAGGAAGAGATGGAAATAAGTGTGTGGATGAGTGAGAACACAAACCGGGCTTCAGGCAAAATCTCTCACTGAAAAAAGGAGTTCCAAGAAGGAAGGGGATTCCATTAATGCCTCAGAGTAAGTGTTAAATTCCCTGAATAAATGATCAATCGAGAGTTACAGATGGAACAGGTCATGACCCATGGCCACGGGAGACACATTCGATGGAGCACGACAACTAGAGTCAGGGTAAAGCTCACTCTGCACCATCCCCATCAAACACTCCCAGGACAGGTACAGCACGGGGTTAGATACAGAGTAAAGCTCCCTCTACACCGTCCCCATCAAACACTCCCAGGACAGGTACAGCACGGGGTTAGATACAGAGTAAAACTCCCTCTACACCGTCCCCATCAAACACTCCCAGGACAGGTACAGCACGGGGTTAGATACAGAGTAAAGCTCCCTCTACACCGTCCCCATCAAATACTCCCAGGACAGGTACAGCACGGGGTTAGATACAGAGTAAAGCTCGCTCTACACCGTCCCCATCAAACACTCCCAGGACAGGTACAGCACGGGGTTAGATACAGAGTAAAGCTCCTCTACACCGCCCCCATCAAACACTCCCAGGACAGGTACAGCACGGGGTTAGATACAGAGTAAAGCTCCCTCTACACCGTCACAAACAAACACTCCCAGGACAGGTACAGCACGGGGTTAGATACAGAGTAAAGCTCCCTCTACACCGTCCCCATCAAACACTCCCAGGACAGGTACAACACGGGGTTAGATACAGAGTAAAGCTCCCTCTACACCGTCCCCATCAAACACTCCCAGGACAGGTACAGCACGGGGTTAGATACAGAGTAAAGCTCGCTCTACACCGTCCCCATCAAACACTCCCAGGACAGGTACAGCACGGGGTTAGATACAGAGTAAAGCTCGCTCTACACCGTCCCCATCAAACACTCCCAGGACAGGTACAGCACGGGGTTAGATACAGAGTAAAGCTCCTCTACACCGCCCCCATCAAACACTCCCAGGACAGGTACAGCACGGGGTTAGATACAGAGTAAAGCTCCCTCTACACCGTCACAAACAAACACTCCCAGGACAGGTACAGCACGGGGTTAGATACAGAGTAAAGCTCCCTCTACACCGTCCCCATCAAACACTCCCAGGACAGGTACAGCACGGGGTTAGATACAGAGTGAATCTCCCTCTACACCGTCCCCATCAAACACTCCCAGGACAGGTACGGCACGGGGTTAGATACAGAGTAAAGCTCCCTCTACACCGTCACAAACAAACACTCCCAGGGCAGGTAGAGCCGATGTTAAGAAACACAGGCCTGGGGGTGTGGGAGGGGTGGAGGAAATTCCGTAAAAAGGCACAATTAGAGGGTCAGTGCTCCATCTAATGCATCAGCATGACAATGGATTCTGGCAATAGGATTTTAGACTCTGTCCTGACCAGGTCACACCGATCCCCAGGCTATTTAATGTTAGGAGGTCGAATATTAACAGCCTTAAACATTCAGTTAAATCAATTAATTTAGCATTTGCAATTGTTTCAAAGCCTTCCCCTCTCTCTACGATATCCCTGCTCCAAGGAATCTTACAGCACCAGATGAGGCCATTCGGCCCATCATCTCTGTTCCGGCTCTTTGAAAAGTCTATTCAATTAGTCCCCATTCTCCCCCTCTGCTCCCCACGCCATCACCATCACCATGCAAGTTTTTCCCCTTCGAGTATTTATCCGATTCCCCCATTTTGAAAGTTCCTATTGAATCTGCTTCCACCGCCCTTTCAGGCAGCACCTTCCAGATCACAACAACTCGCTGTGTTTATAAAAAATAATTCTCCTCATCTCCCCCTCACCACCCACCCCCACCCTCTGGTTCTGTTCCCGATTCTCTTCAATCTGTGTCCCCTCTGGTTACCGACCCTCCCGCCACTAGAAACAGTCTCTCCCTCTCCTACTCTACCCAAACCCCACCCATTCGTGATTTTGAACATCTCAATTCAATCTCCCCCCCTCCCTCACTTAACCTTCTCTGCTCTAAGGAGAACAATCCCAGCTTCTCCAGTCCCTCCACGTGAACTGAAGTCCCCTCATCCCCCCCACAGGGCTCCCGTTCTGGTAAATCTCCCTCCGCACCCTCTCCGAGGCATTTGACAATCTGTCCAATGTGTTGTTGACCGGAACTGTGGTACAGTGCTCCAGCCGGGGCTGTGACCAGAGTTTTATAAAAGTACACCATTACTTCTCTAATTAACTCTTTTTTAAACATCCTCATCAAACTGTCCGGCCATATTGAAAGACTTGTGTGCACATAAACCCAAACACGATAAATTGAAATTGGGGATCTTCCCCAAATAATACATCACCATGGTTCAGTTAAGATCAGTCCTGCTGCAAACATATTCAAGTTCCAACTGAAAACAATATCCAGGCCGACACTTTCAGTTCACAGGACTGAGGGGCCACAGAACTGTTGGAGGGTCAGTGCCGAGGGAGCACCGGACTGTCGGAGGGTCAGCGCTGAGGGAGCGCCGAACTGTCGGAGGGTCAGTGCTGAGGGAGCGCCGCACTGTCGGAGGGTCAGTGCTGAGGGAGCGCCACGCTGTGGGAGGGTCAGCGCTGAGGGAGTGCCACACTGTAGGAGGGTCAGTGCCGAGGGAGCACCGGACTGTCGGAGGGTCAGCGCTGAGGGAGCGCCGCACTGTCGGAGGGTCAGTGCTGAGGGAGCGCCGCACTGTCGGAGGGTCAGCGCTGAGGGAGAGCCGCGCTGTCGGTGGGTCAGTGCTGAGGGAGAGCCGCGCTGTCGGAGGGTCAGTGCTGAGGGAGCGCCGCACTGTGGGAGGGTCAGTGCTGAGGGAGCGCCGCACTGTCGGAGGGTCAGCGCTGAGGGAGCGTCGCGCTGTCGGAGGGTCAGTGCTGAGGGAGCGCCGCACTGTTGGAGGGTCAGCGCTGAGGGAGCGCCGCACTGTTGGAGGGTCAGTGCTGAGGGAGCGCCGCACTGTCGGAGGGTCAGCGCTGAGGGAGCGCCGCACTGTCGGAGGGTCAGTGCTGAGGGAGCGCCGCACTGTCGGAGGGTCAGCGCTGAGGGAGCGCCGCACTGTCGGAGGGTCAGTGCTGAGGGAGCGCCGCACTGTCGGAGGGTCAGCGCTGAGGGAGCACCAAGTTCTGGAATTCCCTTCCTAAACCTCTCCACCTCTCTCTCTCTCTCTCTCCCCATCATTCCGGCCAGGTTCTACTCTCTCTTAACCTCAGCTGACATAAAACTCTGCTGCCCTAAATCATGACTCTCACCAGCCCCGTTCACCCAACACCCCAACACTGGCTCCCAGCCCAGCAATGCCTCGATTGTTAAATCCTCATCTTCCTGTTCAAATCCTCACTATCTCTGCAACCTCCTCCAGTCCCTCTCCAACCCTCCCTATCTCTGTAACCTCCTCCAGTCCCTCTCCAACCCTCCCTATCTCTGCAACCTCCTCCAGTCCCTCTCCAACCCTCCCTATCTCTGTAACCTCCTCCAGCCCCCTACAACCCTCCCTATCTCTGTAACATCCTCCAGTCCCTCTCCAACACTCCCTATATCTGTAACCTCCTCCAGTCCCTCTCCAACCCTCCCTATCTCTGTAACCTCCTCCAGTCCCCTACAACCCTCCCTATCTCTGTAACCTCCTCCAGCCCCTACAACCCTCCCTATCTCTGTAACCTCCTCCAGCCCCTACAACCCTCCCTATCTCTGTAACCTCCTCCAGCCCCTACAACCCTCCCTATCTCTGTAACCTCCTCCAGCCCCTACAACCCTCCCTATCTCTGTAACCTCCTCCAGCCCCCTACATCCCTCCCTATCTCTGTAAACTCCTCCAGCCCCCTACACCCCTCCCTATCTCTGTAACCTCCTCCAGCCCCTACAACCCTCCCTATCTCTGTAACCTCCTCCAGCCCCTACAACCCTCCCTATCTCTGTAACCTCCTCCAGCCCCCTACATCCCTCCCTATCTCTGTAAACTCCTCCAGCCCCCACAACCCTCCCTATCTCTGTAACCTCCTCCAGCCCCTCTGACCCTCCCTATCTCTGTAACCTCCTCCAGCCCCCTACAACCCTCCCTATCTCTGTAAACTCCTCCAGCCCCTACACCCCTCCCTATCTCTGTAAACTCCTCCAGCCCCTACACCCCTCCCTATCTCTGTAACCTCCTCCAGCCCCTACAACCCACCCGACCTCTGTAACCTGCTCCAGCCCCTCTGACCCTCCCTATCTCTGTAACCTCCTCCAGCCCCCTACAACCCTCCCTATCTCTGTAACCTCCTCCAGCCCCTACACCCCTCCCTATCGCTGTAACCTCCTCTAGCCCCTACAACCCTCCCTATCTCTGTAACCTCCTCCAGCCCCTCTGACCCTCCCTATCTCTGTAACCTCCTCCAGCCCCCTACAACCCTCCCAATCTCTGTAACCTCCTCCAGCCCCCTACAACCCTCCCTATCTCTGTAACCTCCTCCAGCCCCCTACAACCCTCCCTATCTCTGTAACCTCCTCCAGCCCCCTACAACCCTCCCTATCTCTGTAACCTCCTCCAGCCCCCTACAACCCTCCCTATCTCAGTAACCCCCTCCAGACCCCTACGACCCTCCGAGATGTCTGCGCTCCTCCAACTCCGGCCTCTCTCCCTTCCCCACCCCACCCTCCCCGATTCCCATCGCTCCACCATCGGCGGCCGTGACTTCAGCTGCCTGGGGGCCCCGAGCTCTGGAATCCCCTCCCTAAACCTCTCCGCCTCTCTCCCTCTCTCTCTCTCTCTTCACGCCTCCCTCCTTCAAGCTGCTCCATAGGGGCCTACACGTTTCGACCCGCCCTCCTCATCTGTCTTCTCTTGGCTGCCCCTTGATGTCTGCGTGAAAGACCCTGGGACATGATTTTTTTTGTCTGTCTCCTTGATTCCACTCTGCCCAGTCTGGCTGTCGGCGGCCTTTTGGTTCTGACGGCAGCGCTGAACACCAGGAGCCCCTCAAGGTGACGGGGAGCAGAGACGAGTGGGACAGGAGTGATTGACGGTGACTGAGGACTGGGGGGGGTTGATCAAAAGCAGGAGGGGATGGGGAGAGACATTCCGAGAGAGGCTGTGACCTCCAGTGAGCAGCCGGCACAGCCCGCGGTCCCAGGCATGGGAAACCTCAGCCGCGACGATCGATCGGAGGGTGCTGGGGGCCGTTCTCCTCGGAGAGGGGGACGGCCGGGACGGTGGGGGGGTGGGGCGGGGTGGGAGATTGGACGGGGATGTCCGCTGGAGGCAGGTTCGGTCGAGGCATCGGGTGGTCATTCGAATAGAAACAACGTGGATAAGGGGGGTTACGGGCAGGGTAGCTAGGGGAGGGGAGAGTGGAAAAAGACAGGGCCATAATGGTACTAAGTCAAAATGATCATTCGGAAAGCCAACGCAGACCAGATGGGCCGAAAGGCCTCCAACCAGCGCTGTTAAAAGTCTGCGATGGTGAATCTCTGCCCTGTTGCCATAACTATCTCAGGGCTGCAGGGGGTTACAGAGATAGGGAGGGTTGTAGGGGACAATAGGAGGTTACAGAGATAGAAGGGTTGTAGTGGCTGGAGGAGGTTACAGAGATAGGGAGGGTTGTAGGGGCAGGAGGAGGTTACAGACATAGGGAGGGTTGTAGGGGCTGGAGGAGGTTACAGAGATAGGGAGGTGTGTAGGGGGCTGGAGGAGGTTACAGAGATAGAGAAGGGTGTAGGGGCTGGAGGAGGTTACAGAGATAGGGAGGGCTGTAGGGGCTGGAGAAGGATACAGAGGGAGGGAGGGGTGTAGGGACTGGAGGAGGTTACAGAGATAGGGAGGGTCGCAGGGACTGGAGGAGGTTACAGAGATAGGGAGAGTCGTAGGAGCTCGAGGAGGTTACAGAGATAGGGAGCGATGTAGGGGCTGGAGGAGGTTACAGAGATAGAGAGGGGTGTAGGGGCTGGAGGAGGTAACAGATCTAGGGAGGGGTGGAGCGGTGTAGGGACTGGAGGAGGTTACAGAGATAGGGAGGGGTGTAGGGTCTGGAGGTGGTTACAGAGATAGGGAGGTGTGTAGGGGCTGGAGGAGGTTACAGAGATAGGGAGGGGTGTAGGGGCTGGAGGAGGTTATAGAGATAGGGAGGGGTGTAGGGGCAGGAGGAGGTTACAGAGATAGGGAGGGGTGCAGGGGCTGCAGGTGGTTACAGAGATAGGGAGAAGTGGAGGGGTGTAGGGGCTGGAGGTGTTTACAGAGATAGGGAGGGGCGGAGGGGTTTAGGGGCTGGAGGAGGTTACAGAGGTAGGCAGGGATGTAGGGGACTGGAGGAGGTTACAGAGATAGAGAGGGGTGTAGGGGCGGGAGGAGGGTACAGAGATAGGCAGGGATGTAGGGGCTGGAGGATGTTACAGAGATAGGGAGGTTTGTAGCGGACTGTAGGAGGTTATAAAGATAGGGAAGGGTGTAGGGGCTGGAGGAGGTAACAGAGGGAGGGAGGGGTGTAGGAGCTGGAGGAGGTTACAGAGATAGGGAGGGGTGTAGGGGCTGGAGGAGGTTACAGATATGGAGGGGTGAGGGGGCTGGAGGAGGTTACAGAGATAGGGAGGGTTGTAGGGGCTGGAGGAGGTAACATAGTGAGGGAGGGGTGTAGGGACTGGAGGAGGTTACAGAGATAGGGAGGGTCGCAGGGACTGGAGGAGGTTACAGAGATAGGGAGGGTCGTAGGGGCTGGAGGATGTTACAGAAATAGGGAGGGTTGTAGGGGCTTGGGGTGGTTACATAGATAGGGAGGAGTGGAGGGGCTGGAGGAGGGTACAGAGATAGGGAGTGTTGTTGCGGCTGGAGGAGGTTACAGAGATAGGGAGAGATGTAGGGGCTGGAGGAGGTTAGAGAGATAGGGAGGGTTGTAGGGGCTGGAGGAGGTTAGAGAGATAGGGAGGGTTGTAGGGGCTGGAGGAGGTTACAGAAAGAGGGAGGGTTGTAGGGGCAGGAGGAGGATATAGAGATAGGGAGGGTTGTAGGGGCTGGAGGAGTTAACAGAGATAGGGAGGGTTGTAGGGGCTGGAGGAGTTTACAGAGATAGGGAGGGTTCTCGGAGCTGGAGGAGGTTACAGAGATAGGGAGGGGTGTAGGGGCTGGAGGAGGTTACAGAGGTAGGGTGGATTGTAGGGGGCAGGAGGAGGTTACAGAGATAGGGAGGGTTGTTGGGGCTGGAGGAGTTTACAGAGATAGGGAGGGATGTAGGGGCCGGAGGAGGTTACAGAGATAGGGAGGGTTGTAGGGGCTGGAGGAGGTTAGAAAGATAGGGAGGGTTGTAGGGGCTGGAGGAGGTTACAGAGAAAGGGAACTTGTAGGAGCTGGAGGAGGTTACAGAGATAGGGAGGGTTGTGGGGGCTGGAGGAGATTACAGAGATAGGGAGGGTTGAAGGGGTTGGAGGAGGTTACAGAGATTGGGAGGGTTGTAGGGACTGGAGAAGATTACAGAGATAGGGAGGGTTGAAGGGGTTGGAGGAGGTTACAGAGATATGGAGGGTTGTAGGGGCTGGAGGAGGTTACAGAGATAGGGAGGGTTGTAGGGGCTGGAGGAGTTTACAGCGATAGGGAGGGTTGTAGGGGCTGGAGGAGGTTACAGAGATAGGGAGGATTGAAGGGGCTGGAGGAGGTTACAGAGGTAGGGAGGGGTGTAGGGGCTGGAGGAGGTTACAGAGATAGGGAGGGTTGTAGGGGCTGGAGGAGGTTACAGAGATAGGGAGGGGTGTAGGGGCTGGAGGAGGTAACAGAGATAGGGAGGGGTGTAGGGGCTGGAGGAGGTTACAGAGATAGGGAGGGTTGTAGGGGGCTGGAGGAGGTTACAGAGATAGGGAGGGTTGTAGGGGCTGGAGGAGGTTACAGAGATAGGGAGGTGTGTAGGGGCTGTAGGAGGTTACAGAGATAGGGAGTGTTGTAGGAGGTTACAGAGATAGGGAGGGTTGTAGGGGCTGGTGGCCGTTACAGAGATAGGGAGGGGTGTAGGGGCTGAGGGAGGTTACAGTGATAGGGAGGGGTGTAGGGGCTGGAGGGGGTAACAGAGATAGGGAATGTTGTAGGGGCTGGAGGATGTTACAGAGATAGGGAGGGATGTAGGGGCAGGGGGAGGTTACAGAGATAGGGAGGGTTGTAGTGGACTGGAGGTGGTTACAGAGATAGGGAGGGGTGTAGGAGCTGGAGGAGGTTACAGCGATAGGGAGGGTTGCAGGGGCTGGAGGAGGTTACAGAGATTGGGAGGGTTGTAGGGGATGGAGGAAGTTACAGAGATAGGGAGGGTTGTAGGGGCTGGAGGAGGTTACAGAGATAGGAAGGGTAGTACGGGGCTGGAGGAGGTTACAGAGATAGGGAGCGGTGTAGGGGCTGGAGGAGGTTACAGAGATAGGGAGGGTTGTAGGGGATGGAGGAGGTGGCAGAGATAGGGAGGGTTGTAGGGGCTGGAGGAGGTGACAGATATAGGGAGGGTTGTAGGGGTTGGATGAGGTTACAGAGATAGGGAGGGTTGTAGGGGACTGGAGGAGGTTACAGAGATAGGGAGGGTTGTAGGGGTTGGAGGAGGTTACAGAGATAGGGAGGGTTGTAGGGGCTGGAGGAGTTTACTGAGATAGGGAGGGTTGTAACGGTTGGAAGAGGTTACAGAGTTAGGAAGGGTTGTAGGGGGCTGGAGGAGGTTACAGAGATAGGGAGGATTGTAGGGGCTGGAGGATGTTATAGAGATAGGGAGGGGTGTAGGGACTGGAGGAGGTTACAGAGGTAGGGAGGGTTGTCGGGGCTGGAGGAGGTTACAGAGATAGGGAGGGGTGTAGGGGCTGGAGGAGGTTACAGAGAAAAGGAGGATTGTCAAGGCTGGATGAGGTTACAGAGATAGGGAGGGTTGTAGGGGGCTGGAGGAGGTTACAGATATAGGGTGGGTTGTAGGGGGCTGGAGGAGGTTACAGAGATAGGGAGGGTTGTTGGGGCTGGAGGAGTTTACTGAGATAGGGAGGGATGTAGGGGCCGGAGGAGGATACAGAGATAGGGAGCGTTGTAGGGGCTGGAGGAGGTTAGAGAGATAGGGAGGGTTGTAGGGGCTGGAGGAGGTTACAGAGATAGGGAAGGTTGTAGGAGCCGGAGGAGGTAACAGAGATAGGGAGGGTTGTAGGGGCTGGAGGAGATTACAGAGATAGCGAGGGTTGTAGGGGTTGGAGGAGGTTACAGAGATAGGGAGGGTTGTAGGGGCTGGAGGAGATTACAGAGATAGGGAGGGTTGTAGGGGTTGGAGGAGGTTACAGTGATAGGGAGGGTTGTAGGGGTTGGAGGACATTACAGATATAGGGAGGGTTGTAGGGGTTGGAGGAGGTTACAGAGATATGGTGGGTTGTAGGGGCTGGAGGAGATTACAGAGTTAGGGAGGTTTGTAGGGGTTCGAGGAGGTTACAGAGATATGGAGGGTTGTATGTGCCGGAGGAGGTTAGTGAGATAGGGAGGGTTTTAGGTATTGGAGGAGGTTACAGAGTTAGGGAGGGTGGTCGGGGCAGGAGGAGGTTACAGATATAGGGAGGATTTTAGGGCCTGGAGGAAGTTACAGAGGTAGGGAGTGGTGTAGGGGCTGGAGTAGCTTACAGAGATAGGGAGTGTTGCAGGGGCTGGAGGTGGTTACAGAGATAGGGAGGGGTGTAGGTGCTGCAGGAGGTTACAGAGATAGGGAGGGGTGTAGGGGCTTGAGGAGATTACAGAGATAGGGAGGGTTGTAGGAGCCGGAGGAGGTAACAGAGATAGGGAGGGTTGTAGGGGCTGGAGGAGATTACAGAGATAGCGAGGATTGTAGGGGTTGGAGGAGGTTACAGAGATAGGGAGGGTTGTAGGAGCAGGAGGAGGTTACAGAGATAGGGAGGGTTGTAGGGGCTGGAGGAGATTACAGAGATAGCGAGGATTGTAGGGGTTGGAGGAGGTTACAGAGATAGGGAGGGTTGTAGGGTCTGGAGGAGATTACAGAAATAGGGAGGGTTGTATGGGGTGGGACGAGGTTAAAGAGATAGGGAGGGTTGTAGGGGCTGGAGGACATTACAGATATAGGGAGGGTTGTAGTGGTTGGAAGAGGTTACAGACATATGGACGGTTGTAGGGGCTGGAGGTGATTACAGAGATAGGGAGGGTTTTAGTAATAGGAGGAGGTTACAGAGATAGGGAGGGTTGTTGGGGCTGGAGGAGGTTACAGGGATAGGGAGGGTGGTAGGGGCTGGAAGAGGTTACAGAGATAGGGAGGATTGTAGGGGCTGGAGGAGGTTACAGAGGTTGGGAGTGGTGTAGGGGCTGGAGGAGGTTACAGAGATAGGGAGGGTTGTAGGGGCTGGAGGTGGTTACAGAGATAGTGAGGGGTGTAGGTGCTGGAGGAGGTTACAAAGATAGGGAGGGGTGTAGGGGCTGGAGTAGGTTACAGAGATAGGGTGGGATGTAGGGGCTGGCGGAGGTTACAGAGATAGGGAGGTGTGTAGGGGGTGGAGGAGATTACAGAGATAGGGAGGGTTGTAGGAGGTTACAGAGATAGGGAGGGTTGTAGGGGCTGTTGGAGGGTACAGAGAAAGGGAGGGGTGTAGGGGCTGGAGGAGGTTACAGTGATAGGGAGGGGTGTAGGGGCTGGATCGGGTTACAGAGATAGGGAGTGTTGTAGGGGCTGGAGGATGTTAGAGAGATAGGGAGGGGTGAAGGGGCTTGGGGAGGT
The DNA here is from genome assembly GCF_964194155.1 of Cetorhinus maximus. Classification (NCBI taxonomy): domain Eukaryota; kingdom Metazoa; phylum Chordata; class Chondrichthyes; order Lamniformes; family Cetorhinidae; genus Cetorhinus; species Cetorhinus maximus. The sequence continues at coordinate 13,597 of NW_027597833.1, read as the reverse complement.
TACAGAGATAGGCAGGGTTGTAGGGGACTGGAGGAGGTTACAGAAATAAGGAAGGTTGCAGGGGCTGGAGGAGGTTACAGAGATAGGGAGGGGCGTAGGGGCTGGAGGAGGTTACAGAGATAGGGAGGGGTGTAGGGGCTGGAGGAGGTTACAGAGATAGGGAGGGTTGTAGGGGCTGGAGGAGGTTACAGAGATAGGGAGGGTTGTTGGGGCTGGAGGAGGTTATAGAGATAGGGAGTGGTGCAGGGGCTGGAGGAGGTTACAGAGGCAGGGACCGTTGTAGGGGCTGGAGGGGGTTAAAGAGATAGGGAGGGTTGTAGGGGCTGGAGGAGGTTACAGAGATAGGGAGGGTTGTTGGGGCTGCAGGAGGTTATAGAGATAGGGAGGGGTGCAGGGGCAGGAGGAGGTTACAGAGGCAGGGACGGTTGTAGGGGCTGGAGGGGGTTACAGAGATAGGGAGGGTTGTAGGGGCTGGAGGAGGTTACAGAGATAAGGCGGGTTGTCGGGGACTGGAGGAGGTTACAGAGATAGGGAGGGTTGTAGTGGCTGGAGGAGGTTACAGAGATTGGGAGGGTTGTAGGGGCTGGTGGAGGTTACAGAGATAGGGAGGGTTGTAAAGGGCTGGAGGAGGTTACAGAGATAGGGAGGGTTGTAGTGGTTTGAAGAGGATACAGAGTTAGATAGGTTTGTAGGGGGCTGGAGGAGGTTATAGAGATAGAAAGGGTTGTAGGGGCTGGAGGAGGTTATAGAGATAGGGAGGGTTGTAGGGGGCTGGAGGAGGTTACTGAGATAGGGAGGTTTGTAGGGGGCTGGAGGAGGTTACAGAGATAGGGAGCATTGTAGGGGCTGGAGGAGCTAACAGAGATAGGGAGGGTTGTAGGGGCTGGAGGAGTTTACAGAGATAGGGAGCGTTGTAGGGGCTGGAGGAGGTTACAGTGATAGGGAGGGTTGTAGGAGGTTACAGAGATAGGGAGGGTTGAAGGGTCTGGAGGAGATTACAGAGATAGGGAGGGTTGTAGGTGTTGGAGGAGGTTACAGAGATAGGGAGGGTTGTAGCGGCTGGAGGACATTACAGATATAGGGAGGGTTGTAGGGGTTGGAGGAGGTTACAGAGATATGGAGGGTTGTAGGGGCTGGAGGAGATTACAGAGATAGGGAGGGTTGTAGGGGTTGGAGGAAGTTACAGAGATATGGAGGGTTGTAGGGGCTGGAGGTGGTTACAGAGATAGGGAGGGGTGTAGGTGCTGGTGGAGGTTACAGAGATAGGGAGGGGTGTAGGGGCTGGAGAAGATTACAGAGATAGGGAGGGTTGTAGGAGGTTACAGAGATAGGGAGGGATGTAGGGGCTGGTGGAGGGTACAGAGATAGGGAGGGGTGTAGGGGCTGCAGGAGGTTACAGTGACAGGGAGGGGTGTAGGGGCTGGATGGGGTGACAGAGATAGGGAGTGTTGTAGGGGCTGGAGGATGTTAGAGAGATAGGGAGGTGTGTAGGGGCTGGGGGAGGTTACAGAGATAGGCAGGGTTGTAGGGGACTGGAGGAGTTTACAGAGATAGGAAGGGTTCTAGGGGCTGGAGGAGGTTACAGAGATAGGGAGGGGTGTAGGGGCTGGAGGAGGTTACAGAGATAGGTAGGGGTGTACGCGCTGGAGGAGGTTACAGAGATAGGGAGGGTTGTAGGGGCTGGAGGGGGTAACACAGTTAGTGAGGGTTGTAAGGGCTGGAGAAGGTTACAGAGATAGGGAGGGGTGCAGGGGCTGGAGGAGTTTACAGAGATAGGGAGTGGCGTAGGGGCTGGAGGAGGTTACAGAGATATGGAGGGGTGTAGGGGCTGGAGGAGGTTACAGAGATAGGGAGGGTTGTAGGGGACGGGAGGAGGTTACAGAGATAGGGAGGGTTGTAGGGGCTGGAGGAGGTTACAGAGATAGGGAGGGGTGTAGGTGCTGGAGGAGGTTACAGAGATAGGGAGGGGAGTGGGATCTGGAGGAGGTAACAGAGATAGGGAGGGTTGAAGGGGCTGGAGGGGGTTACACAGATAGTAGAGGGTAGTAGGGGCTGGAGGAGGTTACAGAGATATGGAGGGTTGTAGGGGCTTGAAGAGATTACAGAGATAGGGAGGGTTGTAGGGTTTGGAGGAGGTTACGGAGATATGGAGAGTTGTCGGGGCTGAAGGAGGTTAGTGAGATTGGGAGGGTTTTAGGTATAGGAGGAGTTTACAGAGATAGGGAGTGCTGTAGGGGCTGGAGGAGGTTACAGAGATAGGGAGGGAGGTAGGGGCTGGAGGAGATTACAGAGGTAGGGAGTGGTGTAGGGGCTGGAGGAAGTTACATATATAGGGAATGTTGTAGGGGCTGGAGGTGGTTACAGAGATAGGGAGGGGTGTAGGGGCTGGAGGAGGTTACAGAGATAGGGAAGGGTGTAGGGGCTGGAGGAGGTTACAGGGATAGGGAGGGTTGAAGGTGGCTGGAGGAGGTTACAGAGATAGGGAGGGTTGTAGGGGCTGGCGGAGGTTACAGAGATAGGGAGAGGTGTAGGGGCTGGAGGAGATTTCAGAGATAGGGAGGGTTGTAGGAGGTTACAGAGATAGGGAGGGTTGTAGGGGCTGGAGGAGGTTACAGAGATAGGCAGGGGCGTAGGGGCTGGAGGAGGTTACAAAGATAGGGAGGGGTGTAGTGGCTGGAGGAGGTTACAGAGATAGGGAGGGATGTAGGGGCTGGAGGGGGTTACAAAGATAGTGAGGGTTGTAGGGGCTGGAGGAGGTTTACAGAGATAGGGAGGGGTGTAGGAGCTGGAGGAGGTTACAGAGATAGGGAGGGTTGTAGGGGCTGGAGGAGGTTACATAGATAGGGAGGGTTGTAAGGGGCTGGAGGAGGTTATAGAGATAGGGAGGTTTGTAGGGGCTGGACGAGGTTACAGAGATAGGGAGGGTTGTAGGGGGCTGGAGGAGGTTACAGAGATAGGGAGGGTTGTTGGGGCGGGAGGAGGTTACAGAGATAGGGAGGGTTGTAGGGGCTGGAGGAGGTTACAGAGATAGTGAGGGTTGTAGGGAGCTGGAAGATGTTACAGAGATAGGGTGGGTTGTAGGGGCTGGAGGAGGTTACAGAGATAGGTAGGGTTGTAGTGGCTGGAGGAGGTTACAGTGATAGGGAGGGTTGTAGGGGATGGAGGAGGTTACAGAGATAGGGAGGGTTGTGGGGGCTGGCGGAGGTTACAGAGCTAGGGAGGGTTGTAGGGGCTGGAGGAGGTTATAGAGATAGGGAGGGTTGTAGGGGGCTTGAGGAGGTTACAGAGATAGGGAGGGTTGTAGGGACTTGAGGAGGTGACAGAGATAGGGAGGGTTGTAGTGGCTGGCGGAGGTTACAGAGATAGGGAGGGTTGTAGGGGCTGGAGGGGGTTACACAGATAGAGAGGGTTGTTGGGGCTGGAGAAGGTTACACAGATAGGGAGGGGTGTTGGGGCTGGAGGAGGTTACAGGGAAAGGGAGGGGAGTAGGGGCTGGAGGAGGTTACAGAGATAGTGAGTGTTGTAGGGGCTGGAGGAGGTTACAGAGATTGGGAGGTTTGTAGGGGCTGGAGTAGGTTACAGAAATAGGGAGGGTTGAAGGGGCTGGAGGAGGTTACAGAGATAGGTAGGGTTGTAGGGGGCTGGAGGTGGTTACAGATATAGGGAGGGGTGTAGGAACTGGAGGAGGTTACAGAGATAGGGAGGGTTGTAGGGGCTGGAGTGGGTTACAGAGATAGGGAGGGTTGTAGGGGCTGAAGAATGTTGTAGAGATAGGGAGGGTTGAAGGGGCTGGAGGAGGTTAAAGAGATAGGGAGGGTTGTAGTGGGCTGGATGAGGTTACAGAGATAGGGAGGGTTGTAGGGGCTGGAGGAGGTTAGAGAGATAGGGAGGGTTGTAGGGGCTGGAGGATGTTACAGAGATAGGGAGGGTTGTAGGGAGCTGGAGGATGTTACAGAGATAGGGAGGGTTGTAGGGGCTGGAGGAGGTTACAGAGATAGGGAGGGTTGTAGGGGCTGGAGGAGGTTATAGAGATAGGGAGGGGTGTAGGGGCTGGTGGAGGTTACAGGGATAGGGAGGGTTGTAGGGGATGGAGGAGGTTACAGAGATAGGGAGGGTTGTAGGTGCTGGAGGAGTTTACAGAGATGGGGAGGGTTGCAGTGGCTGGAAGCGGATACAGAGTTAAGTAGGGTTGTAGGGTGCTGGAGGAGGATACAGAGATAGGGAGGGTTGAAGGGGGCTGGTGGAGGTTACAGAGATAGGGAGGGTTGTAGGGGGCTGGAGGAGGATACAGAGATAGGGAGGGTTGTAGGGGCTGGAGGAGATTATAGAGATAGGGAGGGTTGTAGGGGCCTGGAGGAGGTTACAGAGAGAGAGAGGGGTCTAGGGACTGGAGGAGGTTACAGAGATAGGGAGGGTTGTAGGGGCTGGAGGACGTTACTGAGATAGGGAGGGTTGTAGGGGGCTGGAGGAGGTTACAGAGATAGGGAGGGTTGTAGGTGCTGGATGAGGTTACAGAGATAGGCAGGGTTGTAGGAGGTTGGAGGAGGTTATAGAGATAGGGAGGTGTGTAGGGGCTGGAGGAGGTTACAGTGGTAGGGAGGGTTGTAGGGCACTGGAGGAGATTACAGTGATAGGGAGGGTTGTAGGGGCTGGAGGAGGTTACAGTGATAGGGAGGGTTGTAGGGGGAGGAGGAGGTTACATAGATAGGGAGGTTTGTAGCGGTTGGAAGAGGTTACAGAGTTAGGTATGGTTGTAGGGGGCTGGAGGAGGTTACAGAGATAGGGAGGGCTGTAGGGGGCTGGAGGAGGTTACAGAGATAGGGAGGGTTGTAGGGGGCTGGAGGGGGTTACAGAGATAGGGAGGGTTGTAGGGGCTGGAGGAGGTTATAGAGATAGGGAGGGTTTGTAGGGGGCTGGAGGAGGTTACAGAGATAGGGAGGGTTGTAGGGGGCAGGAGGATGTTACAGAGATAGGGAGGGTTGTAGGGGCTGGAGGAGGTTACAGAGATAGGGAGGGTTGTAGGGGCGGGAGGATGTTACAGAGATAGGGAGGGTTGTAGGGACCGGAGGAGGTTGCAGAGATAGGGAGGGGTGTAGGGGCTGGAGGAGGTTACAGAGATAGGGAGGGTTGTAGGGGGATGGAGGAGGTTACAGAGATAGGGAGGGATGAAGGGGCTGGAGGAGGTTACAGAGATAGGGAGGGCTGTAGGGGCTGGAGGAGGTTACAGAGATAGGGAGGGTTGTGGGAGGTTGCAGAGATAGGTAGGGTTGAAGGGGGCTGGAGGAGGTTACGGAGATAGGGAGGGCTGCAGGAGCTGGAGGAGGTTACAGAGATAGGGAGGATTGTAGGGGCTGGAGGAGGTTACAGAGATAGGGAGGGTTGTAGGGGCTGGAGAAGGTTATAGAGATAGGGAGGGTTGTAGGGGCTGGAGGACGTTACAGAGATAGGGAGGGATGTAGGGGCTGGAGGAGTTTACAGAGATGTTGAGGGTTGTAGGGGCTGGAGGATGTTACAGAGATTGGGAGGGTTGTAGGGGCTGGAGGAGGTTACAGAGATAGGGAGGGTTGTAGGGAGCTGCAGGATGTTACAGAGATAGGGAGGGTTGTAGGGGCTGGAGGAGGTTACAGAGATAGGGAGGTGTGTAGGGGCTGGAATGGTTACAGAGGAAGGGAGGGTTGTAGGGGCTGGAGGAAGTAACAGAGATAGGGAGGGTTGTAGGGGCTGGAGGAGGTTACAGAAATAGGGAGGGTTGTAGGGGACTGGAGGAGATTATAGAGATAGGGACGGTTGTAGGGGCTGGAGGAGATTATAGAGATAGGGAGGGTTGTAGGGGCTGGAGGAGGTTACAGAGATAGGGAGGGTTGTAGCGGTTGGAAGAGGTTACGGAGTTAGATAGTGTTGTAGGGGGTTGGAGGAGGTTACAGAGATAGGGAGGGTTGTAGGGGGCTGGAGGAGGTTACAGAGATAGGGAGGGTTGTAAGGGGCTGGAGGAGGTTACTGAGATAGAGAGGGTTGTAGGGGGCTGGAGGAGTTTACAGAGATAGGGAGGGTTGTAGGGGTCTGGGGTAGGTTACAGAGATAGGGAGCATTGTAGGGGCTGGAGGCGCTTACAGAGATAGGGAGGGTTGTAGGGGCTGCAGGAGTTTACAGAGATAGGGAGCATTGTAGGTGCTGGAGGATGTTACAGTGATAGGGAGGGTTGTTGGAGGTTACAGAGATAGGGAGGATTGTAGTGGCTGGTGGAGGTTACAGAGATAGGGAGGGGTGCAGGAGCTGGAGGAGGTTACAGAGATAGGGAGGATTGTAGGCGCTGGAGGAATTTGCAGAGATAGGTAGGGTTGTAGGGGCTGGAGGAGGTTATAGAGATAGGGAGGGTTGTAGGGGGCTGGAGGAGGTTACAGAGATTGGGAGGGTTGTAGGGGCTGGAGGAGGTTACAGAGATAGGGAGGGTTGTAGGGGTCTGGAGGAGGTTACAGAGATAAGGAGCATTGTAGGGGCTGGTGGAGGTTACAGAGATAGGGAGGGGTGTAGGGGCTGGAGGAGGTTACAGTGATAGGGAGGGGTGAAGGGGCAGGAGGAGGTTACAGAGATAGGGAGTGTTGTAGAGGCTGGAGGAGGTTACAGAGATAGGGAGGGTCAAAGGGGTTGGAGGAGGTTACAGAGATAGGGAGGGGTGGAGGGGTTGGAGCAGATTACAGAGATAGGGAGTGTTGTTGCGGATGGAGTAGGTTACAAAGATAGGGAGGGATGCAGTGGCTGGAGGATGTTACAGCGATAGGGAGGGTTGTAGGGGCTGGAGGAGGTTAGAGAGATAGGGAGGGTTGTAGGGGCTGGAGGAGGTTACAGCGATAGGGAGGGTTGTAGGGGCTGGAGGAGGTTAGAGAGATAGGGAGGGTTGTAGGGGCTGGAGGAGGTTACAGACAGAGGGAGGGTTGTAGGGGCTGGAGGAGGTTATAGAGATAGGAGGGTTGAAGGGGCTGGAGGAGGTTACAGAGATAGGGAAAGGTGTAGGGGCTGGAGGAGGTTACAGATATAGGGAGGGTTGTCAGGGCTGGAGGAGGTTACAGAGATAGGGAGGGTTGTAGGGGCTGGTGGAGTTTACAGAGATAGGGAGGGGTGTAGGGGCTGGAGGAGATTACAGAGATAGGGAGGGTTGTATGGGCTGGAGGAGGTTACAGAGATAGGGAGGGGTGTTGGGGCTAGAGGAGGTTACAGAGATAGGGAGGGGTGTAGGGGCCGGAGGCGGTTACAGAGATAGGGAGGGTTGTAGGGGCTGGAGGGGTTACAGAGATAGGGAGGGTTGTAGGGGCTGGAGGAGGTTACAGAAATAGGGAGGGTTGTAGGGGCTGGTGGAGGTTACAGAGATAGGGAGGGTTGTAGGGGACTGGAGGAGGTTACAGAGATAAGGAGGGGTGTAGGGGGCTGGAGGAGGTTACAGAGATAGGGTGGGTTGTAGGGGGCTGGAGGAGGTTACAGAGATAGGGAAGTTTGTTGGGGCTGGAGGAGATTACAGAGATAGGGAGGGATGTAGGGGCCGGAGGAGGTTACAGAGATAGGGAGGGTTGTAGGGGCTGGAGGAGGTTAGAGAGATAGGGCGGGATGTAGGGGCTGGAGGAGGTTACAGAGATAGGGTAGGTTGTAGGAGCCGGAGGAGGTTACAGAGATAGGGAGGGTTGTAGGGGCTGGACGAGATTACAGAGATTGCGAGGGTGGTAGGGGTTGGAGGAGGTTAGAGAGATAGGGAGGGTTGTAGGGGCTGGAGGAGATTACAGAGATAGCGAGGGTTGTAGGGGTTGGAGGAAGTTACAGAGATAGGGAGGGTTGTAGGTGCTGGAGGAGATTACAGAGATAGGGAGGGTTGTAGGGGTTGGAGGAGGTTACAGAGATATGGAGGGTTGTATGGGCTGGAGGAGGTTAGTGAGATAGGGAGGGTTTTAGTTGTTGGAGGAGGTTACAGAGATAGGGAGGGTTGTAGGGGCTGGAGGAGGTTACAGAGATAGGGAGGGTGGTAGGGGCTGGAGGACGTTACAGAGATAGGGTGAATTGTAGGGGCTGGAGGAGGTTACAGAGGTAGGGATTGGTCTAGGGGCTGGAGGAGGTTACAGAGATAGGGTGGGTTGTAGGGGCTGGAGGAGGTTACAGAGATAGGGAGGGGTGTAGGTGCTGGAGGAGGTTACAGAGATAGGGAGGGGTGTAGGGGCTGGAGGAGGTTACAGAGATAGGGAGGGTTGTAGGGGGCTGGAGGAGGTTACAGAGATAGGAAGGGTTGTAGGGACTGGTGGAGTTTACAGAGATAAGGAGGGGTGTAGGGGCTGGAGGAGATTACAGAGATAGGGAGGGTTGTATGGGCTGGAGGAGGTTACAGAGATAGGGAGGGGTGTTGGGGCTGGAGGAGGTTACAGAGATAGGGAGGGGTGTAGGGGCTGGAGGCGGTTACAGAGATAGGGAGGGTTGTAGGGGCTGGAGGGGTTACAGAGATAGGGTGGGTTGTAGGGGCTGGAGGAGGTCACAGAAATAGGGAGGGTTGTAGGGGCTGGTGGAGGTTACAGAGATAGGGAGGGTTGTAGGGGACTGGAGGAGGTTACAGAGATAGGGAGGGGTGTTGGAGCTGGAGGAGGTTACAGAGATAGGGAGGTTTGTAGGGGCTGGAGGAGGTTACAGAGATAGGGAGTGTAAAAGGGGGCTGGAGGAGGTTACAGAGATAGGGAGTTTTGTAGGAGCCGGAGGAGGTTACAGAGATAGGGAGGGTTGTAGGGGCTGGAGGAGATTACAGAGATAGCGAGGGTTGTAGGGGTTGGAGGAGGTTACAGAGATAGGGAGGGTTGTAGGGGCTGGAGGAGATTACAGAGATAGCGAGGGTTGAAGGGGTTGGAGGAGGTTACAGAGATAGGAAGGGTTGTACGTGCTGGAGGAGATTACAGAGATAGGGAGGGTTATAGGGGTTGGAGGAGGTTACAGAGATATGGAGGGTTGTATGGGCTGGAGGAGGTTAGTGAGATAGGGAGGGTTTTAGGTGTTGGAGGAGGTGAAAGAGATAGGGAGTGTTGTAGGGGCTGGAGGAGGTTACAGACATCGGGAGGGTGGTAGGGTCTGGAGGAGGTTACAGAGATAGGGAGGATTGTAGGGGCTGGAGGAGGTAACAGAGGTAGGGAGTGGTGTAGGGGCTGGACGAGGTTACAGAGATAGGGTGGGTTGTAGGGGCTGGAGGAGATTACAGAGATAGGGAGGGGTGTAGGGGCTGAAGGAGTTTACAGAGATAGGGAGGGTTGTAGGGGGATGGAGGAGGTTACAGAGATAGGGAGGGTTGTAGGGGCTGGAGGAGTTTACAGAGATAGGGAGGTGTGTAGGGGCTGGAAGAGATTACAGAGATAGGGAGGGTTGTAGGGGCTGGAGGAGTTTACAGAGATAGGGAGGGGTGTTGGGGCTGGAGGAGGTTACAGAGATAGGGAGCGGTGAAAGGGCTGGAGGAGGTTACAGAGATAGGGAGGGCTGTAGGGGCTGGAGGAGGTTACAGAGATAGGGAGGGTTGTGGGAGGTTGCAGAGATAGGTAGGGTTGAAGGGGGCTGGAGGAGGTTACGGAGATAGGGAGGGGTGCAGGAGCTGGAGGAGGTTACAGAGATAGGGAGCATTGTAGGGGCTGGAGGAGGTTACAGAGATAGGGAGGGTTGTAGGGGCTGGAGAAGGTTATAGAGATAGGGAGGGTTGTAGGGGCTGGAGGACGTTACAGAGATAGGGAGGGATGTAGGGGCTGGAGGAGTTTACAGAGATGTTGAGGGTTGTAGGGGCTGGAGGATGTTACAGAGATTGGGAGGGTTGTAGGGGCTGGAGGAGGTTACAGAGATAGGGAGGGTTGTAGGGAGCTGCAGGATGTTACAGAGATAGGGAGGGTTGTAGGGGCTGGAGGAGGTTACAGAGATAGGGAGGTGTGTAGGGGCTGGAATGGTTACAGAGGAAGGGAGGGTTGTAGGGGCTGGAGGAAGTAACAGAGATAGGGAGGGTTGTAGGGGCTGGAGGAGGTTACAGAAATAGGGAGGGTTGTAGGGGACTGGAGGAGGTTATAGAGATAGGGACGGTTGTAGGGGCTGGAGGAGATTATAGAGATAGGGAGGGTTGTAGGGGCTGGAGGAGGTTACAGAGATAGGGAGGGTTGTAGCGGTTGGAAGAGGTTACGGAGTTAGATAGTGTTGTAGGGGGTTGGAGGAGGTTACAGAGATAGGGAGGGTTGTAGGGGGCTGGAGGAGGTTACAGAGATAGGGAGGGTTGTAAGGGGCTGGAGGAGGTTACTGAGATAGAGAGGGTTGTAGGGGGCTGGAGGAGTTTACAGAGATAGGGAGGGTTGTAGGGGTCTGGGGTAGGTTACAGAGATAGGGAGCATTGTAGGGGCTGGAGGCGCTTACAGAGATAGGGAGGGTTGTAGGGGCTGCAGGAGTTTACAGAGATAGGGAGCATTGTAGGTGCTGGAGGATGTTACAGTGATAGGGAGGGTTGTTGGAGGTTACAGAGATAGGGAGGATTGTAGTGGCTGGTGGAGGTTACAGAGATAGGGAGGGGTGCAGGAGCTGGAGGAGGTTACAGAGATAGGGAGGATTGTAGGCGCTGGAGGAATTTGCAGAGATAGGTAGGGTTGTAGGGGCTGGAGGAGGTTATAGAGATAGGGAGGGTTGTAGGGGGCTGGAGGAGGTTACAGAGATTGGGAGGGTTGTAGGGGCTGGAGGAGGTTACAGAGATAGGGAGGGTTGTAGGGGTCTGGAGGAGGTTACAGAGATAGGGAGCATTGTAGGGGCTGGTGGAGGTTACAGAGATAGGGAGGGGTGTAGGGGCTGGAGGAGGTTACAGTGATAGGGAGGGGTGAAGGGGCAGGAGGAGGTTACAGAGATAGGGAGTGTTGTAGAGGCTGGAGGAGGTTACAGAGATAGGGAGGGTCATAGGGGTTGGAGGAGGTTACAGAGATAGGGAGGGGTGGAGGGGTTGGAGCAGATTACAGAGATAGGGAGTGTTGTTGCGGATGGAGTAGGTTACAAAGATAGGGAGGGATGCAGTGGCTGGAGGATGTTACAGCGATAGGGAGGGTTGTAGGGGCTGGAGGAGGTTAGAGAGATAGGGAGGGTTGTAGGGGCTGGAGGAGGTTACAGCGATAGGGAGGGTTGTAGGGGCTGGAGGAGGTTAGAGAGATAGGGAGGGTTGTAGGGGCTGGAGGAGGTTACAGACAGAGGGAGGGTTGTAGGGGCTGGAGGAGGTTATAGAGATAGGAGGGTTGAAGGGGCTGGAGGAGGTTACAGAGATAGGGAAAGGTGTAGGGGCTGGAGGAGGTTACAGATATAGGGAGGGTTGTCAGGGCTGGAGGAGGTTACAGAGATAGGGAGGGTTGTAGGGGCTGGTGGAGTTTACAGAGATAGGGAGGGGTGTAGGGGCTGGAGGAGATTACAGAGATAGGGAGGGTTGTATGGGCTGGAGGAGGTTACAGAGATAGGGAGGGGTGTTAGGGCTAGAGGAGGTTACAGAGATAGGGAGGGGTGTAAGGGCCGGAGGCGGTTACAGAGATAGGGAGGGTTGTAGGGGCTGGAGGGGTTACAGAGATAGGGAGGGTTGTAGGGGCTGGAGGAGGTTACAGAAATAGGGAGGGTTGTAGGGGCTGGTGGAGGTTACAGAGATAGGGAGGGTTGTAGGGGACTGGAGGAGGTTACAGAGATAAGGAGGGGTGTAGGGGGCTGGAGGAGGTTACGGAGATAGGGTGGGTTGTAGGGGGCTGGAGGAGGTTACAGAGATAGGGAAGTTTGTTGGGGCTGGAGGAGATTACAGAGATAGGGAGGGATGTAGGGGCCGGAGGAGGTTACAGAGATAGGGAGGGTTGTAGGGGCTGGAGGAGGTTAGAGAGATAGGGCGGGATGTAGGGGCTGGAGGAGGTTACAGAGATAGGGTAGGTTGTAGGAGCCGGAGGAGGTTACAGAGATAGGGAGGGTTGTAGGGGCTGGACGAGATTACAGAGATTGCGAGGGTTGTAGGGGTTGGAGGAGGTTAGAGAGATAGGGAGGGTTGTAGGGGCTGGAGGAGATTACAGAGATAGCGAGGGTTGTAGGGGTTGGAGGAGGTTACAGAGATAGGGAGGGTTGTAGGTGCTGGAGGAGATTACAGAGATAGGGAGGGTTGTAGGGGTTGGAGGAGGTTACAGAGATAGGGAGGGTTGTAGGGGCTGGAGGAGGTTACAGAGATAGGGAGGGTGGTAGGGGCTGGAGGACGTTACAGAGATAGGGTGAATTGTAGGGGCTGGAGGAGGTTACAGAGGTAGGGATTGGTCTAGGGGCTGGAGGAGGTTACAGAGATAGGGTGGGTTGTAGGGGCTGGAGGAGGTTACAGAGATAGGGAGGGGTGTAGGTGCTGGAGGAGGTTACAGAGATAGGGAGGGGTGTAGGGGCTGGAGGAGGTTACAGAGATAGGGAGGGTTGTAGGGGGCTGGAGGAGGTTACAGAGATAGGGAGGGTTGTAGGGACTGGTGGAGTTTACAGAGATAAGGAGGGGTGTAGGGGCTGGAGGAGATTACAGAGATAGGGAGGGTTGTATGGGCTGGAGGAGGTTACAGAGATAGGGAGGGGTGTTGGGGCTGGAGGAGGTTACAGAGATAGGGAGGGGTGTAGGGGCTGGAGGCGGTTACAGAGATAGGGAGGGTTGTAGGGGCTGGAGGGGTTACAGAGATAGGGTGGGTTGTAGGGGCTGGAGGAGGTCACAGAAATAGGGAGGGTTGTAGGGGCTGGTGGAGGTTACAGAGATAGGGAGGGTTGTAGGGGACTGGAGGAGGTTACAGAGATAGGGAGGGGTGTTGGAGCTGGAGGAGGTTACAGAGATAGGGAGGTTTGTAGGGGCTGGAGGAGGTTACAGAGATAGGGAGTGTAAAAGGGGGCTGGAGGAGGTTACAGAGATAGGGAGTTTTGTAGGAGCCGGAGGAGGTTACAGAGATAGGGAGGGTTGTAGGGGCTGGAGGAGATTACAGAGATAGCGAGGGTTGTAGGGGTTGGAGGAGGTTACAGAGATAGGGAGGGTTGTACGGGCTGGAGGAGATTACAGAGATAGCGAGGGTTGAAGGGGTTGGAGGAGGTTACAGAGATAGGAAGGGTTGTACGTGCTGGAGGAGATTACAGAGATAGGGAGGGTTGTAGGGGTTGGAGGAGGTTACAGAGATATGGAGGGTTGTATGGGCTGGAGGAGGTTAGTGAGATAGGGAGGGTTTTAGGTGTTGGAGGAGGTTAAAGAGATAGGGAGTGTTGTAGGGGCTGGAGGAGGTTACAGACATCGGGAGGGTGGTAGGGTCTGGAGGAGGTTACAGAGATAGGGTGGGTTGTAGGGGCTGGAGGAGATTACAGAGATAGGGAGGGGTGTAGGGGCTGAAGGAGTTTACAGAGATAGGGAGGGTTGTAGGGGGATGGAGGAGGTTACAGAGATAGGGAGGGTTGTAGGGGCTGGAGGAGTTTACAGAGATAGGGAGGTGTGTAGGGGCTGGAAGAGATTACAGAGATAGGGAGGGTTGTAGGGGCTGGAGGAGTTTACAGAGATAGGGAGGGGTGTTGGGGCTGGAGGAGGTTACAGAGATAGGGAGGGGTGTAG